>NC_081414.1:907375508-907603008 GCF_030272615.1 Cryptomeria japonica
GAGTAGGAGGTTGTGTATAACCTAAGGTTTCGGCACAACTTTTCATTGACATCACATTCGAATCCACAATGTGTGCAATACCACACAAAATATCAATTCCATTCTTATCACTTTGAACCATACGTTTTAGACCCTCAATTAATGAAAGAGCTTCACTGTTGGGGTATTCTTGAGACATCCATTGTCGAAAATCATCAAATTGGTTATCCAATTTCGAAAGTTGTTCTACAGAAACCTCATGGAGAGATTCTTCATCATTAAGAGGATTAGAGGAATTACCCATGTCCTTGTTAAAAAGGCCATTCAAATTAGGTTCCATCTCCTCGGTAATTAAACCTTGGAAGGACTTAATTCTAAGGCTTCGTCTAACGGGAATAGTGTAAGTAGGGCTTATTGTTGTAAAACTCATGCACTAAACAGAGAGAGAAGATTTTGAATTTTAGAGGTAGCAAATTTCAATAAAATCAGCCAATCTCCTAGATTTAAGCTGTTAAATGCAATCAGGACAATCTCCCGAAATTTCAGAAAAAATGTCAGGGACCGTGGCGAACGGAGTGCACACGGTCCTTGCAACTTTTTTCAAAATTTTCAGGGATGAAAGTTATGATGATTTTAAAGCTAATCTAAAAAAATTGAGTGATTTTACGATCTGTAGATAGGCCAAAATAAAGTTGCAATCTCAAAATTGAACCCTACCAAGATTGTTGAAAAATGCAAAAATTTGAATTTTGAAAAAGTGAGGGAAACTGAAATTTTAAATTTTATGATTTTAGAGGGAATACTGAAAGTAATGCAAGCTTTGAAATTTAAAAGTTGACTCGATTTCATGCAAAATCCAAATTTGAAAGTGGAAATCAAGGTTGTTGCAACTAAACACTTAATTTCAAAAGTCACGAACTGCAAAAATTTGAACAAAGCATTGAAATTTTGAATGAATGCCAACACACTTTTTAGATCTAGGATTGTAAGAAATACAATTTTGATATGAATTTTAATTTCAACAATTTTTGAATGATTATAAGCCTTAATCCAAGCAATCACTAGACCAACTTTGACTTTAATTTTGAAAGTGTTAGAATTGATAAAATCAGCCAAAATTCTGGATTTTAGCAGAAAAATACAGTAAGATCTAGCTCCCGAAATTTCGGAAAAAATGTTGGGGACAATGGCGCTCGGGGTGCACACGGTCCTCGCAACTTTTTTCCAAATTTTCAGGGATGAGAGATATTGTGATTTTGTTGCGGAATCCAAAGTTACAGCCGATTTGGAGGTGTTTTGATCAGTGAAATAATCAGTCAAAGGTTGAATCAAGAGGGTTTTAAAAATTAGGGTTTTGACACTTAACCACTTAATTTCTAGAATTAAAGCACAAATATGAATTGACAATTTTCAATTGAAGGGTAGATCTGAAACAAGCATTAACAATTAAACATTTCACAAGCTCAATTACTAAAAAGAAAATTTTAGGGGTTTAATGTAATTAACCTCTAAAATTTGCAAAAGATCAAACATGGAAATGTAATTAAGGAAGCCAATTTTTTAAGATCTAATCATGAATAATCAGAATTAGGATGTTCACGTTGGGTTCACCAAAATGTAAAGCGGAAAAAAATTGAACCCTAGTTGTTCCCCCCACTCCACTCCAAGGAGAGAGAAGGGAGGTCCCTAGGGTTGACGGTTTTCACTTAGGAGAGACTTTACATTAAAAAGAGGGGTTGAAACCCACAAGATCCAATCCCACGCAATGCAAGATTGGATTTTAAATGAGTTTCAAGGGTTAAGACATCAAGGATACCCTCTTTTGTAAAGAATGTAGATAGAATGATTGAACTAGGAATGCATGTAAAGTAGGAAAGATTTGCTTATAAACAGAGATAGGGATACAGGATGAAGCTACGGACCTGGAATTAGCAGTAAAATTTTGAGACGATGTTGTTCTGCAAATTTGAGTGAAAGTTGATGGGATGATGGCGCCCGGAGTGCACACGGTCCTCTGAAAAATCCGCGAAACGAAGGGGGATCTGTTCGTCTCTGCACAAGGATTCCAGATCTTCAATTACAGCCACATACCTGCAACCTACACACAGAAAAGAGAGGACGATTGGGGGGTTAGGGATTAGGGGTTTGTCTTTAGGTCAAATCCTAGTTTTGGAATTAACCAGGAAATGAGAATGTTGTAAATGTAAATGTTTATAATGTAAACAAGTACTGATACCTTATTGTAAGAATGTTTGTATTCTTACATGCGAAGGTGTAATTATGTTGTATGTTGTATGTTGTAAGTGATCTCCTCTTCAATGGTTGAATCCTTGTCTTAAATGCAACACTTAGCCTTGAATGGAGACTTTAGAATGCTCAATTGCTTGAAGGAATGCTTGAATGCTTGAATGTTTGAATGTTTGAATATCGCTTCCACCTATTGCACATATAAGTTTTTCTCTTTTTTCTTTTCCCTTTCTAGGAGAGGAAAAGTAGTTTATATACTTGTCAATTAGGGTTAGGAGACTGATTTTTCCGACCTTGGGCCGACATGGGAACATTATTTTCTAAATTGCAAACTTAAAGACCCGATGCCCAACAAGAGACCAGGCCCAAAATAGGGCCAGGGACCAGAGCGCTGGGCCCCATGGTCCCACCTCCCAGGATAGCAGGGTGCAAGGAGGATCAGGCCAAGGTGCAGAAATATGCAGTTTTTGATGTCGTAAACAGGTTTCGGGGTCTCCATTCAGGTTCAACATTGCGCCGCCATTGTGAAGAACCAAATGCAGTCGAAATTGCAAGTGTCACAATTTTAGGATGCTACAAGTAGAAAAAGGACCAAATTCTTCAATTTCAAAAGCTGCAAGTTTCCCAATCAATGTATCCCTAGTTACTGATGTATTAGGCATTGTTCTTAACTCATTTATAGCAGTGACTTTCATTTTATATGCCAGTGGAAATCCTCTTAAAACTTTTGAAACAATTTCATCCTCACTTAAGGTTCCTCCACAACATTTAATACCCAAAACAATCTCATTTACTCTTTCCATAAAAGTAGAAATCCTTTCATCTTCTTCCATTTTTAGATGGTCATGCTTGACTCGGAAGCTTTCAAGTTTTGCATTTTTGACTGTGGAATCTCCTTCATTCAGTGTTTCCAAATGATCCCAAATAGCTTTAGCAGTAGACCTATCTAATAGTCCCATGATTTGTCTATCTGATAATGCGCTCAAAAGTGCTTCTCTTGCTTTGCAATCATTTTCCTCATCTTTAGTCAAGTTGGGTGGAGTGGGCTGACTCTAAGTAGGAGTAGTATAACCATTCTTTGTAACATCCCATATGTCCTTTCTAATGCAATTTAGATGTGTCTCCATTCTAATCTTCCATATGCCATAGTTGGTTCCATCAAGTTTAGGACTGTCCGTTTTGAAATAGTTAGTAGACATTGGATCTCCTCAAGCTATTAAACTTCTGCAAAAAGAGGACTATGCTCTGATACCAATTGTTAGGTCCCGGAGACAACTGAGAGGGGGGGGGGGGGGTGAATCAGTTGTCAAGTAAATTCAAACCAAAAACAACTTAACCAACTTAATGCTTAATACTGGTAAACCAGTTCAATATGCCGATAGACAGTTTTAACTGTTAATTGCTATACCGGTAAGGATTAGTGCATGAAACATAAAGACAAAGTCATCCACTGTTAGGCCCAATATGGAAAGCTAATGTAATGAGAGGGAAGGGGTGAATCAGTACTTCAAAACTTTTCTTCAACAATAACTTTACTGTTAAGCATAAACTGAATAGTGCAGTAACATAATATAATGCTAAAACAAATAAATAACAATCATACATGATTCACTACATAACTCATATATTTTGGTTATGCAGAAACTCTTGGTTAGAGAGAAAAATTGCAGTGGGGATGACACCCACAACTTCACTACTGCAATAATAAAGGTTGCTCGGTTAGAGCTACATGTTTAGCTATTTCTGATAGCTTACCCTATTAGGAGTATCAAGATCGTTAGATCTACCTTGCTAAAGGATTTTACAACACTTATTCTAAATGATGCACCTTGTTAGAGGCTTTACATTTTATAGACTTAGTTAGAGTCTTTTACTTTCTTAGAGGTTTTTCTTACAACTCAAAATATTACAATCAAATCTTTACAAATTATTTGCAACTTTTTTATCTAAAATGTTATAGTAGATTCTATGTGCTCAAAATGATATTGCCTTGCTTATAGCATACCTTGGTAATCCATATATTAACTTGGTAAACCCTTCTATTTACAATGTTCCTTGACTATTCTCTGAAATCCTTCTCAGTGACCTCTGTGTTTCTCTATCAACTGTAACAGTCATAACACTCTGTGATATTTCATGATTTTCCTTTTTGTATATGTCTTGCTTCACACACACATGCACATATATATTTGCACATATTTCTAATCCTGAATTCATGCTGTATAAATAGATCTCTTATGTCGGTGATCTAGTCCATGCTTCGATCTTACAAACATGATTTCTCAAATGAATAACCATGCAAAATATTTCATTGGTTAGATGACCTCAAAATCATACACAATCTTTAAGTGCAATTTCCAATGTGATAACGGTTACTTGTTCCTCGATCTTTGTAACACATTTCCCATATATGTCCAGGTTCAGTGAATCTGGTAACACATTTCACTTGGTGTGTGTTCACTCGGTATATCATTCTTGCTCCTTGGTAGACATAGAGTGTTACTTGGTAGAGTGTTCAGTGTATACTACGCTCTGAGACTACTTTCTTCTATAACCGATTGCATTGTGCTTATCGACTGTTCTGTGCTTACCGATTGTAAGATTCGGTAGAAGTAACCGACTAGAATATATAGAATAACTTTGAACATAAGACAAATGGCAATCTTAGTAAGTAGTAACAATCTCCCCTTTTGACATTAGTTGAGATGTTTGACAAAAACTATTTTCAAAGTTATAACTCAAAAATCTATATACTTGCAAAATTTGACTAAACTGTCAATATATACATGTGTCAATGAAATAGTATATTCAGATGTACTCCCCTTATCAATATAATGTACGTAACTCTGATTTTGCATGCTCGGTGATCAATGTTCTATGTGTTTCTCTTGTTCTTTGCTTACTATTCTGTTCACTGCTCGGTATACTCCCCCTGTATACTACACTCCCCCTGTATACTTTGATACTATACTCACTCCCCCTTTTTGACAAACATCAAAATTTAGTTACCATTTGGTGGAGGCAACTGGTCAAAAATGGATTTATACTTTGTCCTTGCTTCGGTGAGGGCGACAGAGAGGGAATCCTTGACACTGTCCATTAAAGAATTTTATGCTTGAATGTTAGCCAATAGAGAAATTAAGCCATCTAATGTGCTTCCCTCTTGTGTAGTAGATAGGTAAGTGGCTCGGTTGATCTGTTCTTGAACGGAGGACAAGTGTGGAATGAATAAGGTTTGAAGAGTCATAATGTCCATCCTTATTTTATGCTCTTCATTCCTGAGTTCCAATTGTTGATCCTTGAGCTGTTGTAACTTTGTATAAAAATTATGAACAGAATTGGGCTCGGTGGTCAACTTATCTAAGAGATCGGTGATCTCTTTCTCAATTGCTTCTATTTTATTTTTGATATCTTTAATGAATAAAGAGAATGTACAGAGTTTCTAAAATAAATAAAGAATGTGCTTGAGTTGAGGGGAGAACTCAACAGTAAATTTGACAAGTTTAACTTTGCCAAGAGCAATAGCTTTCTGTACCTCTTCAATCATTTTTGCAGTTAGCTCTTTGTCCTTTAACTTGCTCAAATATTTAGATGCATCTACTCCAGATGTCTCTATCTGATTGAGGAGTTCATCCAGTTGAATATGGATGGCTGCATCTATTGACACTGTAGCTGCGGGTAGCATATCTGATAATAGTGTCTTTACCTTCTGAAGTACTTTATTTTTCTTTTGTATGGCCATTTGTTTTTCTTGTTTGACCTTTTCTTTGCATAGTTCACCGAATTCAATGAGTGCCAGCCCTTTTAATTTTGATATGTCTACATTGGGCAACACTATTGGTTTTGATATATCAACCTTGAAACTATGCTTTTTCATCTTCTTTTCTTTAGATTTGGCTGGTTGAACCAATACAATATCTTGGGAGGCTTGTGGATCCTCAATAGGTTGCTTAGTGGAGGCAACACTTTTTTCGGTTTCTTTAGCCTTTGCTGAGTCCTTCGGTGGTTCGGTGCTCGAGGTCTCAGTTACAACATTTTCAGTGTTAGGAGGATCCTGAGAGGTCTGTTCCCCAGTGGCCTGAGGAGTAGCTTCTCCTTTTGTAGACTTGTGAACCTCTACACCTTGTTCAGTATCTTGAGGGGCTTCAATTTTAGCAGACTGAGTGACCGGAGGATAAGGCTGAACTTGTTCCAAAATTGACTCACTAGATACCAGTTTTGCATAGGCATTGCCTTCTATCATTTCCTGTTCAGGTGCCTCAGTGTCCATGATGTCTTCATCAATTTGTATGGTGTCAGCAGGGTCTTGCTCGGTGACATTAGGATCTTGCTCGATGACATCAACAATTTCAATTGTAGCTTGCTCACCAGCATCCTTGATTCTAAAGATTTCCTGCCACTTTTCTTTTGTCTCATTTTCTACTTCAATATACAGACCATTCATCAGTTTTAAGGCTCTTTGTTTGATGAGGAACTTTGTGTAGTAGGTTGTCAGATGTTATTTTATTTCAACTACCGACATGTCTGGAAAGAGATGTACCAGAATTCTTTCTCTAATCTATTTCTCCGAGTCCATTGCATATTTCCACCTGTTATCAATATGCAAATATAATTCATTTGGAATTGACTTAGATAATTCCAATGGAGCCAATCGAAATTTTAGAAGTGTGCAGATGATAGCTTCTTCTATTTGTCTCTTCTCATCATTAGATTTGGATTCATATTTTACATATCTGAATGATCCAAATCCACCATATTCTTTCGGATTAGCACATAAATTTTCAACACTATGTACATTTACCTTCTTGCTCTTGACAATCTAAAATTTGTTAGCATCTTCAGACTCTGTGTCACTAGACTCTTTAGTCAAAATGAGTCTCCGAGTATATTTCTTATAGGTCTTTGTTACCTTAGGAACAACAACAGTCTTTGGTTTCTTACTCGATGACACTACAAATGATCTTGTGTTTGGGCACTTTACTGAGGGAGTCGGTGATGCCTTTGATGTGTCCTATTTCTTCCTCTTCAGAACTTTCCCTTTAGGAAACTTGTTGCTTAGTGTAATAGCAGCCTCTTGGGCTTCTGATTCCTCCTCGGTGATTACTAGTATGCCCTTGACAGGTGTGGAGGAAGAACCTTCTCCAAATTTGTCTGATAGTGCCTTGATCATCTTTGTTTCTTTTCTTGTAGCTTTTGGTACTACAATGCTCATCTTTACTTTCTCTTTCACTTCTTCATATGTTCCATACCTCAGCTTGGTAGCATGCCTTGGTAGTGTAAGAAAGGCATCTATCTGATGTTGTGTGATGTCAAAGTCAACCTCATAACCCATAGGTGGCAAAGATTGAGTTCTTGGTTCCATAGCATTCACATAGCAGTAGTCGGTGTCTACTTCAAAACATATGTCATCTTTGTATTTTTCCACTAGCTAGGGTGGAATTCTATACCTGTTATGCATCTTCTCTTGAAACTTGCTGAAATAATCATCCATAGTATCATTAAATTTGTCACCTAGATGTTTGATAAAGTCATTGATTTGATGGGTGATTGGTCAGTGTAGCTCCCAAACTACTTTACCAACTGTTGGAAAGAATTTTTCAAAATAGAGAAACATGCATAATAACAATGATCAAAACTTTAGTGTATTAGCCAAATTGTTCTTCTTTGGCTTCCTGATGGTGTTCAGATTCTCAAACAGGTTTTTTAGCAATACTTCACAAAGATCAATTTTCATTCCCTTTTTCACAATTTTGTATGCTAAGTCGACTACTGCACAGGGTACACTGTTTTCCCTTGCCAATTGGAAGAAACAATAACCTATCACTCTAATAGAAAACTTTAGTTATGCATCAGTGACATTATTCAATTTTAGTCCTCTGCAATCTAATTCCACTCTGGTTAAGGTGATCGATTCCTTTTGTGATATCATCTTCTGAGCTCAGGCATGATCATAAATAGGGTAACTGATGATCAGATGAATGATTTCCTTGGTGATTTTGAATGGTTGCTGCTCTAACCATATGAAATCATTGTGAATTCTACTCAGAACAAACTTGACCCACTGGGGTTTGAAGACACGGGGATAGGTTAGGGCTTCAGTCAATCCCTTGATCTTAATGTTCTCATACTTGCTATCCAATTTCCCATTGGTGCACAATTCATCATAGGTGTCTTTGATTTCAACATGACCTAGTTCTTCAACTCTACATTTGGTGAAGAATCTGACATCCTCAACTAGTAAAACTCTATCCGAGATGAGTCAAAATGCAGTTTTGTCATTTGGTTCTGATGCTACTTTGGGAGTTAGAGAGTATTTTAGTGAGGGCTTTTCAACATTCTTAACAACAACGGGCTCTTGGATCTTCGGTGCCATTGTAGATTTCAGATAGAAATTATCAAAAGATCCTAGGGTTTGAAAAATTTTAAACGACAGACGCTTTTCCTCTTAACAAATATGAAACAAAAATCTTCAACCTATATGATCGGTAAACCATCTTAACAATACGTTGAGATTGATGTAAATACCTTGAATTTCGCTTTGGAGGAGGTTTGATCGCCTTGGAATTGTTTTGCTCTGTTCTCTCGAAAACTTGGTAACTAAAAAATGACCACGTAAATGATTTAAGTACACAATATACCTTATTGGGCTCCGTGCAGGTTAGGTTAAAACATTAAATGCACTCGGTTTCACTAAACCAATTTACTCTCCTTTTTCCGCTTTAATCGAGTAGCCAGATTTCCTTCATTTTCTGACTAGACAGGCTTCCCGTAGTTACCGACTTGATAGGTTTCCTGTATAGTGCTTCAAAAGACTTTGATAGAATTTCAAACTTACTAATACATCTTTAACTATGTAGATTTTGACTTAAGTATGTAATAAAGTAGGAACTGTTAAGATTTGACCTTTGAGAGAGTGCAGTCCCTTCATACCTTTACCAATTAATTTGGAATAGGTGCACCTAACTCGGTAGGTAAGGTGCTTTCTTCATTTGACACAATTTCTTTCTTTTTCCAAATTATCTGTAATTTGCCTTTTATTTCTTCAGTGTCTCCTCTAGGTTGATCTCTGCAATCTTTAGCCAAGTGTCCAACTTTGTGACAATGAAAACATGCCATACCAGGATTTCTCCATGATCTTTGGTTGTTCATTCCAAACCTTATAAAGAAGTTGGCACTTATATGTCCATATCTTTCACAACATTCATACCATATCCTTGTATTGTAATCCCATGGTACTACAGCATATGGTCGGTCAAGTTCTCTATGAGTTCGGTAGCTTCCAGTATTTGCTCAGTGTGTAGACCACATATAGTTCTTTAGCTTAAACCAACACTTCTCGGTACTGTGTCCATATCTATTGCAGTTTTTACAAAACCCTTTGAATTTTGCCTTCTTATAATTGCTAGCAGACTTTGTCCTAGATTGGTTAAATGTGTGACCATATTTATTGCAATTGTAACAATAATTGTTGGACTTAGTGACATTCAGTTGCTTACCTTTTCTGATTTGGCACATGTTGGCAGTATGACCTTGATTTCCATAGTAGTTGCAAATAGGCTTCTTTCTTTTGATGTTCTTCTTGATTCTAGCTTCCTTTGATGATTCTCCTCTCTCAGTACTATGAAATTCCCTTCTCGGTAGAGTATTTTCCTTTGTAACCAAGTCCTGCATCTTTGTTGGGTCTTCTTGTATTTAGTTGCTCATCCAACATCTTTGATGCTTCATAACTCTTCTTCATTGTTTCTTTGGATTTCTTCTCTATTTCAAATTCATCGGTCAACCTTGATACTTCAAGTTTCAATGCTTGATTCTCATCATCTTTCAGATTTGCTTCATGATGTGCATAACCTAGTTGATCTGACAGATTTTGTTGAATCGCAGTCAATCTTATGATTTCATTGTTCTTTTTAGATACTAATGATTCAAGTTGTTGTTTCTCTCTTTCTAGATCTCTTACTTTATCTTCAATTGTCCTCAATGCATCAAACATTTTCAGTCATCTGTGTGCTAAAATGTGCATGTTCTCTTTTCATTGCTTTTAGCTGATCAGTCAGTGCTTTGTTTGTTTCTTTCAACACTTGAATCATTTCTTCAGTCTCTTTAGACATACTGTTCTCAGATGATGTCTCAATTTGTTCTACTAACTCTTGAGAGTCCTACAAATCATCAAATAATCTCCTTCTAACTTTCAATGATTTTTGCATTTGTCTCTGCATGTCTACAATTACTTGATTAGCATGATCCAACTCTTCTTGCAGATACACAATTCTCTGAGATTTTTTATAGCCTTCTATTGATCAGATCTTTCTCTTTAGGTTGTTAAACCTTTTTTCAAGATTCAGGCTCTAATACCAATTGTTACGCCCAATATGGAAAGCTAATGTACTGAGAGGGGAGGGGTGAATCAGTACTTCAAAACTTTTCTTCAGCAATAATTTTACTGTTAAGCATAAACTGAATAGTGCAGTAACATAATATAATGCTAAAACAAATAAATAACAATCATACATGATTCACTCCATAACTCATATATTTTGGTTACACAGAAACTCTTAGTTAGAGAGAAAAACTGCGGTGGGGATGACACCCACAACTTCACTACTGCAATAATAAAGGTTGCTCCGTTAGAGCTACATGTTTAGTTATTTCTAATAGCTTACCCTGTTAGGAGTATCAAGATCGTTAGATCGACCTTGCTAAAGGATTTTACAACACTTATTCTAAATGTTGCACCTTGTTAGACGCTTTACATTTTATAGACTTAGTTAGAGTCTTTTACCTTCTTAGAGGTTTTTCTTACAACTCAAAATATTACAATCAAATCTTTACAAATTATCTATAACTTTACATCTGAAATGTTATAGCAAATTCTATGTCCTCAAAATGATATTACCTTGCTTATAGCATACCTTGGTAATCCATATATTAACTCGATAAACCCTTCTATTTACTCTGTTCCTTGACTATTCTCTGAAATCCTTCTCGGTGACCTCTGTGTTTCTCTGTCAACTGTAATAGTCATAAAACTATGATATCTCATGATTTTCCTTTTTGTATATGTCTTGCTTCACACACACATGCACATATATATTTGCACATATTTCTAATCCTGAATTCATGCTGTATAAATAGATCTCTTATGTCGATGATCTGGTCCATGCTTCGATCTTACAAACATGATTTCTCGAATGAATAACCATGCAAAATATTTCATTGGTTAGATGACCTCAAAATCATACACAATCTTTAAGTGCAAATTCCAATGTGATAATGGTTACTTGTTCCTTGATCTTTGTAACATGTTTCCCATATATGTCCAGGTTCAGTGAATCTGGTAACACGTTTCACTCGGTGTGTGTTCACTAGGTATATCATTCTTGCTGCTCGGTACACATAGAGTGTTACTTGGTAGAGTGTTCGGTGTATATTACGCTCTGAGACTACTTTCTTCTATAACCAACTGCACTGTGCTTACCCACTGTTCTGTGCTTACTGACTGTAAGATTCGGTAGAAGTAACTAACTAGAATATATAGAATAACTTTGAACATAATACTAATGGCAATCTTAGTAAGTAGTAACAATCCACAACACATAACACCAATATTTGTACGTGGAAACCCTGTAAGGGGAAAATCCAGGGTGGGAAACCTTACCCACAATCAAATGATACTACTGCAGATAGTAAGTGTACATAAATGGGGTCTGCACATGCAGAAAGGATAAGCGCCTAGAGCTCACTACTCAATCACAAGATGGGAGTCACATTGACTACAGTTGGATGGTTAAATCCAATAAGAATGTACTACACAAAATAGCATCTTCATATGCTAGATTCAGTACCGGTGTAGTTCTAATTGTCTTCACAAAAACCCTCCTTCAATCTTCAAATGATGTCTGTGTGTATAGCTCTTCTTATTCTTGCATATACCTTCACACAATCCTTTTTCGCATTCCACATTTGATCTTACAAATAAGATCTTACATTTATACCATAACCTAAGACCAATTTTAGTAGGTAGGCTCTACAAGATATTACAATAAAAACATTTTACAAATAATACAATATCTGATGCAATAACCGATTCAACATGTCGGCTTAATGCATTTACAACAATAATTAATCATCTCCATAGTGTGCCGTGCTGATTTGGAAAAGATAAACCTACCGGTGTAACCCTGGACCTATTTGTCGGTAACAACAAATATGCAAATGCTAATGTACCAATAAACAAAACTCCAAGACAAAGTGTCCACACGATGTCTTCGACATAACCATGTGTTTTCCATATCATTCCAAGTGTCGGTGATCATTATATCTTGTCGGTGTACTAGATACCGATGACTATGCACGAGTCACTTGCTTGCCGGTGAATGTTGTTGATTCTCCAAAGTGCCAGAGTTGATAAGTGTTTAGTAGGTGTTGACATCAATGACAAAACCATACCAAAATACCGACACACAATAAATAGTAAAATCTTTCATGCATCGAACCATGATATGTTGGTTGACATGTATTTTTTTTTTGCCCCATAGTCATTAAATTACCAATTATTAAGTTTTAAAATTGATTGTGAGTGGTGGGTTAATGGTATAATTTATTTGGTTGAAAAATATTTATTGAGTGATTCATTTTAGATTATTTTTGTAAGGAATTATTATTAGTTATGCATTTTTATTTGGTTATTTTTAATATTTTTCTCTCCCCCTTTTTACATTATATAAAATTGTCTAATTCATCCATATTTTTTAAATAAATATTTAATTAATTTAGCCTTTTCACATAATTAATTCTATTAATTATGTTAGTCCTCCTTCTTGTCAAAATTAATTAAACTATATTTTACTTAATTTTGTCACCTTAACCTTATAATTAATTTATCAAAATTCATTATATCCTATTCTTCTAGAATTATTTCAATTCTCAACCTTACTCAATATTTCCTCTAAATCCCAATCAGTTAATTAATTCTACTTAAGTAACTAATGCCCTTATTCCTACAAATCACCCTCTTAATCCCCATCATCTATCCTAATTAATCCTAGCCAAATGATGATCACTATTTTCTTCAATTTTATATTCCTTCACTCATTCTCTCTCCTCATGTCCCATCCTCCTAACTTGCCCACTTTCACTCTAATCCCTCATTAACCCACTTAGTCACCCCCTTAATCATTTGTGCATCCCTAATTACCTTGATTAGGGATGGGTCAACTCTACCATAAATGGTTTTTCCATCTCACCCTCTAATCTTAAATGCCACCCACTTCTATGTATCCAAGGAATGACAAATCCTTTGAATCTTCCCATGCTCTCTTACCAAAGAATTTTTAATTCCTTTATCCTTTATTCTCCCCATCCATCCTCTTTCTTGGGAATTTTTAATCCCGCTTGTCCTCTTCCAAGGAATTTTAAATTCCTCTCCTCTCTTACCAAGGTACTTGGGGAACTCTTCCCAAATACTTGAGAAACTTGTGGAGACAAAAAATTATTTTATGGAAAATCTCTTGGATCTCCCATTTGTCCTTTCAAATCCTCTCCCAATCCTCTCCCACTCACATTCAATCCTTAGCCCTCCATTCCTCTTCAATCTTGGCCATCCATTTTGGGCCCCTCCAATCTATAAATTGGAGTCTCCTACCTTCATTATGATATATCCATCTTTTCCATATTGTCATGCTGCCCATTTGAGTCACAAAAGCACCCATAGAACCCTTATTATTCCCAAATATTGTCACACATAATCCATCATCCACCATCTGATATTATCAATTTGTTGTGTAGTGGAGAGGAATCCACATTTCCTCAATCATAAGGAGCAAATCAAGTGGATATCAAGGGCGCACTTCCACTTCCTACTCAATCTGAGGAGGTGAAGAAAGAAGGTATAACAAGTTTATTTGTATTCTTTCAATACTTTATTGTGTTATATTTTATATTGCATACATTTGATATTACTAACCTAACTTTTCTCATCCTCATTTTGGCACACCAAGTCCCTTAATTTAACATTTTTTGTGAGTTTTCTTGTGAAGGTTTGCACATGTGTCACTTTTCCATCTCCACATCACATTGGCGTTTGTATCTTCATTTCACCATCTTCACCAAGAATTTGACATCTCTGTCTAGCAAATTTCCCAATTAACATTATTTTTTGCAAGTTTTAGGTTTTGTCATCTGTGCCTGGAGATTGATGTCTACACCTTGGTTTCAATGTCTGCATAGAAGAGATTTGTCATCTTTGTTCTAACATTTCTCTATGTAGGTTTTATAACTCTTAGCAATACAAAAATTAAAAAATATATAAATGATAAAATAAAAAAATCCTTAAAAATCACTAAGTTAGCAATTTTTGTTTTTGCTGATTTAAAAAAAATAAAAAAATAGGATATCCTAGATTTTTGTTCCTAGTAAATCTACGTTGCAGTGAAATTTTGATTTTTAAGGTTAACTGGTTTTCTGCAAAAACTAAAACATTGTTTGTGCCTCTGTGCTAATGTCTGTGTTTCACCACCTGCGCAAACATTCTGTCATCTATGCCTGCATCTTAATGTCTCCTCATCAATATATTTTGATAAGATTTTGCTAATCTTTTTCTAGTTTTTTCAACCTTTTCTTGATGGTTGAAGAACAATATTCATAAGACTACTAACTTTTGTTGTAGGTTCATGTGTCAAGGACGTTTTTTAGCACTAAGTGTATGTAAAATTTATTTTAATGCATTATTAATTAAAAATCCTTTTTGCTTTTTGAGTTTGCATGGGATAGTAGTTATATTCTCTCCACTTACAAAATATTGGGTGATAAAAAAAATAGACCTATCCCTATTTGTTATAGTTAGATCCCAAAATATTTTGTGGTATTTTCCCCTTTGGTGGGTGGGGAAACAACTTGGTATTTCTTTAGAGGGCCTGCCTACCGATGCAATAGTGGGTGAGAGGGAATAACCCAATTGACACACTTTTGATCCGCTATACAAATATTTGTGATGGTGACAAAATTCATTATTAAACCCTTGTTGAATGTCTTGTCTAGTGTCTGTGTGACATATTAAACCCTTGTTCAAAGGGCTAGGAGGCCTCTTAATCTCTTAATTGAGCGAACGACCACATTTATAGACACTAGTATACCCTAAAAGTTGAATAGATACCATTTGTAGTAGAGACTAAAATGCCATTTCCTTGTTGGTGCAGGACGTTGAACCTTTCAAGCCACCCCATATCCTACTATTCACTATCAAGATAGATGTCCCCTAGTTCATAAGATCTTTATATCTTCAGGGAATGAGATTCTGGTGTTCTTGAGAAGTGTGTATTGTGTAAGGGGGAGCCAGTGCCACCGAATCTCTTTCTATCCACTTTGTCTAAGTATATGGAGAAATCCAAGTGGGGACTCAACAAGTAGAATCTTGTTTCCAACCTAGGAAGTGCATGCTCTCATGTGTCTTCCATTGTGCATACCAGTGATTTGTAAATCAGGCTAAT
Source organism: Cryptomeria japonica (assembly GCF_030272615.1). Lineage (NCBI taxonomy): Eukaryota > Viridiplantae > Streptophyta > Pinopsida > Cupressales > Cupressaceae > Cryptomeria > Cryptomeria japonica. Next base: position 907,391,219 of record NC_081414.1, read on the forward strand.
TTGGGTCCTCCATATCATGCTTCTCTCAAGCATCTCTTTGGATAACATGTATTCATGCTTGATATCTCTTTCCAAGACAAATAAATCTAACATTCACAAATTTGACCAAAAATCGGACCAAAATCCATCAAATTTTGCCTAGTCACTATCAGACTACATTTCACCATCTACACCTCTATTTTGTTGTCTGTGCCTCTATTTTTCCATCTGCATTCATATATCATTGTCTTCATTTTCTTGGAAATAATCATCTACACTTGACAATTATCGTCTCTATGTTTGTTTTGCTATCTCTACTTGAATTAAAGTTCTACTTAGTCCTCATCCATGAATCATAACCAAAAGTCCCTAAAGCATCCCAGAAAGTCAATCCACCACCAAGTCAAGAAAAAGAAGCTCAATCTCAACCAAATCTTAAATTGTTAAAGCTTCTTTTATGAAAACCGAAGTCTCTTATTGAAACACTGCATCTTCTTACACTATTTTTATGATTAGCTACATGGTTTCAACAACAAATTTGACCAAGAACCATTCAGAATCCATGCTTTTAATCAAAGGTGAGTATTATCCCAAAAATCAATAGGGGTTTCCGCATTACATTGCCACTTCTTCCTCAACTAGAGATCGCATACTAGGCATCTTGCCCATTTTAGGTAAGCCCAACCCCTTTCTCTTTGTCTCATTGTTTATCTATTCTTCCATAATCATTTTCCTCATATCTTGAAGGACTTAACACATCAAACCAAATCAATCCTTTACTTCAAATTTCAATCATCAATCATCAATCCTAATCTGAGATCAACACTTTGCAAAGACCAATTTAGATCTTTATCCTTCATTGATCCCAAATTAGTGTGGTGCTTGAGAAAGTATCTATCTCAAGTACCTTACTTAATTAGTCCTAATCAATTTGGGTTGATCAAAACTCTAATCCTTTGTCTAATCTTTCTTAGCATCTTAGCCTATCATAATTAAGAGAATACTTAATAAAATCAAATCCTAATCCAATGATCTAAATATTTGAGCCTAGCTTGGTTGTTATTGTTAGCAAGAGATACTATTTTGATGATCATGGTAGATATTGGTGCATGACAGATATTCAGGGGTTGTCATTGATGGCAACTCAGTTCGTAGTCATTTTGTTCATAACACATAAGTCTGGAAGGTGGAATACAGTTACTAGTAGAGCATGGGATCATGGTGTTGCTAGGATTCCCAAAGATACTGAGAGGGGGGGGGGTGGTTGAATCAATATCTAATCGGTATATAAATTTACTTGACTTAAAACATAAAAATATATTAAAACTGTGTACCGGTAAACTAAAAATAATGTAGTAAAAAAGAATAATAGTAACCACATGAGAAGCACACCATAACATAGTATTTTAATGAGGAAACCCGGTGTGGGAAAAACCTTGGTGGGATTTGTTACCCACAATATTTGCTTACTGGCCAATAAGGGAATATTACTCTTACAATAGGGGCCTGCACATGCAGGAAGGCCAAGTGCCTAGAGCTCACTGCTCAATTACAGAAGAAGTCACACTGACTTACAAAATGGATTATATTAATCCAATGTCTTGTATTGCTTTAGATTAGCATCTGCTATGCCAAATCCAGTGTCGGTTTAAGTTCTGCTACATACATAAACCCTTAACCTATAATTCGCATATTAGGTCTGCATAATTTCACCTATATCCTTATTACAAAATGATCTACAATGATCTCATACATATATGAGTCATTTTAGAACTCACCATGTCGGCTTACAATGATTTTACCTTTAATTACAAAATACATTTCAAACAAAATTGAAGTTGGGCAAGGTGTCGGTATCCTTCCTTTCACTGCCGGTGTTCTGTGTGTCGGTGTAGAGTCTACCTATCGGTGTTGGTGCCAGTATCATAGGATTGCAAGGTCACCATCAATGAGAAAACCTTTAATCACCTATAATTTCTCATTGGAGTGTACATTTTCCAACAATCTCCCCCTTTGGCATTGATAGCAACACTCATGAGAAAAATCAAAAAGTGTCCAAAATGATATCCAAAAATAGGCTGTCAAAACTGTATGCTCAAAAATGTATGCTCCCCCTGAGCAGATGATGTCCTTTTTCTGACCATTTTTCTCATCCCACTACTCCCCTTTTGACATCAATGAAAAAGGTTGTCATTCGCTGTTAGTGGAGTCCTACGGGATTCTTGTAACCGATGGGTTACAATCTGAAAGATATCTGTCAAAACTAAGTTTATACCATTGCTAAAAGTTTTTCTATCTTTTATTGCCTCTTGTGTTCTCTGCACTATACCGGTGAGTGTGTTTATTTTCTCTTCCAGTGTCTTCAGTCTGGGAACTAGAGCTTCATATATTTCTTTTCTCAAAGAAGTAAGGTATTCAAGTCTTGGACTAAGTCTGCATTTAAGTCCTTTGCATTGTCCTTTTTTCCATGTTTGTCATTTTCCAGTTTCCTGATTTTCTCTTCTTGCTCTGCAATTTTCTTCACTAATTCCAAAAATGAATCTGATGTACCTATCAGATTATCAGCAATATTATTTATCTTCTCTTGTATGTTGCTGATCTCCTTGTCAAGATCCTGTGTTAAGACATTTGTTTTACAAGTATCCCTGTACAATTTCTTGAAGTCATAGATTATTTCTCCAAGTTCTGGTAAAAGGGTGTCCATTTCTTTCTTGTTTTTCTTTACAATATCCTCAAAGAATTTCTCTTTTTCTTTTATCATTCTCTCCTTAAATGTATCCTCGTTCATTTGATCAAAAGTCAATAGGTTGTCGGTAATGAACTTAGACAATGTGTCTAGTTGACCTAAAGAATCTTTATTTTCAACACTACACTTTGGTGCTATCAATTTAAGAATTGGTATTGTATCATCAATAGCCTTATAGGCTTGTGCATTACATTCTGTGATCTTCTTTATTGAATCTAATAAGACCTCAGTTACATTAGTAGGTCTGAATTCCGTCATAGTTGTACCAGATGTTTGTCCAATAGTTTTTATAATAGCCATGCTACCGGTTGTGGTTATTTCCTTGCTTGGTTCGACCTCTGGTAGGTCTGTCTATGTTTGCATTTCCATAAACAAAGGTTTATTCTTTTAAGTTTGGGCTGGTGGCACTGTGTCTGTTTGTACCTGTGCTTCAACCTGTACCTATTTTGGTTTCTCTATCTGTGTATCAGAGGGTTTCTCTGAGCTTTCAATTGTCAGTTTCTCAGTTTGTGCCTCTGAACTTTTCTTAGCCGATTCTTCAGGTGGTTTATCTGTTGTTTCTACTAGTTTCTCAGTGGTATCTTCTATTGGTTTCTCTGTCCATTCTGTGATCTTCTTTATTGAATCTTATAAGACCTCAGTTACATTAGTAGGTCTGAATTCTATCATAGCTGTACCAGATGTTTGTCCAATAGTTTTTATAATAGCCATGCTACCGGTTGTGGTTATTTCCTTGCTTGGTTCGACCTCTGGTAGGTCTGTCTATGTTTGCATTTCCATAAACAAAGGTTTATTCTTTTAAGTTTGGGCTGGTGGCACTGTGTCTATTTGTACCTGTGCTTCAACCTGTACCTATTTTGGTTTCTCTACCTATGTATCAGAGGGTTTCTCTGAGCTTTCAGTTGTTGGTTTCTCAGTTTGTGCCTCTGAACTTTTCTTAGCCGATTCTTCAGGTGGTTTATCTGTTGTTTCTACTAGTTTCTCAGTGGTATCTTCTATCGGTTTCTCTGTCCATTCCGTGATCTTCTTTATTGAATCTAATAAGACCTCAGTTACATTAGTAGGTCTGAATTCTGTCATAGCTGTACCAGATGTTTGTCCAATAGTTTTTATAATAGCCATGCTACCGGTTGTGGTTATTTCCTTGCTTGGTTCGACCTCTGGTAGGTCTGTCTATGTTTGCATTTCCATAAACAAAGGTTTATTCTTTTAAGTTTGGGCTGGTGGCACTGTGTCTGTTTGTACCTGTGCTTCAACCTGTACCTATTTTGGTTTCTCTATCTGTGTATCAGAGGGTTTCTCTGAGCTTTCAGTTGTCGGTTTCTCAGTTTGTGCCTCTAAACTTTTCTTAGCCGATTCTTCAGGTGGTTTATCTGTTGTTTCTACCAGTTTCTCAGTGGTATTTTCTATCAGTTTCTCTATCTGTGCTGGTTTTTCTATGTTCATCTCAACCTCTATAGCTGGTGACTCAGTAGTCACATTTTTCTCCTTATCCTCAGTGGTTTCTCTGTCAACCACAACATTAACTTCCTGAGTGTCTACATTTATTGTATACAAAATTTCTGATTCAAGATTTGTATCTTCTACTGGAGTCTCCATACTCTCAGTGGCCGGTTGAGTTTCAGTACTGTCTATCGGTGGAGTATCTAAAGGAGGTGGGGGCACATTGTCAGTTATTTTCAAGCTTGGTGGTCCACCTACCTTACCTTTCCCCTTATCTTTGTCCTTTTGATATACTTTGATAGGCTTAGGTCTGAGTAATTCTTCCTCTTTTTCTTTTTCCACAAAGAATATATCCCATCCATCTATTGTTTCCTCATATACTTCAGTTAATTTGCTAGCCATTAGTGCTACATGTTGGTGAGTGGTAGAAAATACTGTCTGGTTAGCCTCACTGATTAATTTATCTATTTCACCAAGTGAGTTAACTGGATGCACTGCCAGTAATTTTTCAATTTTAATCTTTTTATCTAGTTCAACAATAGATAATCTTCTAGCTTATAATCTCCTATACATGTCATTTGGAATTTCATCAACAATTTGCATCAAAAATTTCTTGTATATATCTAAGTGTAGAATTACACTATTTTCTATGCTTTCCTTATCATCAGTTAATAGTGTGTTGTACATTTTATTGATGTTCTTCAGCTTACCATCCTCTGTAATTTCGCTAAGAAGTTTGTCTAGAGGAGCAATAGTCTGTTTCACCTTCTTCTTCTTAGGAGTCATTTTCTTTGTCAGAGGCCTTACTGCCCGTTGCTTCTGTCTTGTCCTTTCTGGTGTAGGAGAAGGTACGGGTGAGGGTTTTCTTTTCCTCTCAACTCTCTTGAATACAATAGGTATGCCACTTTCAGAAGAAGTTCCAACCGGTGAAAGATGAGTTTCCAATTGAGGTGCTTCCAACTCACTTTCACTTATACCAGTTTGTCTCAAAACATCTTCCTTGATTGCCTTTGCCTGTCGGGTTCCTTTTCTTACAGTTGCTTCAACTTTCTTAACCCTTTTTCTAGATTGAATATTACTTTCTATTGTTTCAGCACTACCAAATACTTTCTCTTTGGGTTCCTTTGGAGCTTCAAGGAGGGCTTTTGCATAAGTTTCTATGATGTTGTCATCTATTTTATAGCCCATTTTAGTTACCCAAATAGTTCTAGGGATAACTGCCTCCATCCAGATTTCATCTTTCTTGATCACAAAACAATTTTTTTTTGATACTTGTCCACAATAGCTTGTGATAGCCTTACTCTAGTCTTCATTTGAGCCTTCAATGCTTGAAAATGCTCATTTATGTTTTTCTCCCTGTTCTCTCCCATATTGTTCAATAGATCTACGGTTGTTTTCCTATCAGTATATCAAATCCAAAATCTCTAGCACCAATACTAGGTACTTGTTTGGTTATGTATAGCATCAGACAAACAAGTAAGTTTCCAAATCTAAGTATTCATTTCTTATCTCCTTTAATCTTTCCCAAATTGTCTATCAGCTCATCTTTAAGCCATTCACATATATCTATTCTTGCATTATCATTGACCATATCATAGGCACTCTTGATACATAGGCTAGAAACTAAGTTTAACCTATTTGCATGTGTAGCCTTATAACCTAAGATCATACTGATAAATCTAACATTTACATCCTTCACATCGTTTACCCTTAGAGATCTCTTATCAAATGTTCCACCAGTTAGGTTTATCACTTTGTCATTTGAGACCTTTTTTTGTTTTGTTCGGTCTGTTACCTATGGAGGGTAACCCTGTTACAACTTTTACTACTTCTTTTGTGATTTTATGAATAGAGTCTAACCATAAAAATTCACCATGTACTCTGCTTAACACAATCCTTATGATATCCTTGGGAAAATCCGGGATACTAAGAATTTCAGTGAAACCTAGGGTTTCTACTATCTTATGTTCAAGTTTGACATTTTTGAATTCATCAAAAATCATAGTTTTAAACATGTTCTTAATCTCATCATCACCTAATTCATCAATATGACAATGTATATACATCCTAGGGTATTCAGCATATACTACTCCTTTACAGATTTGAAAAAATGCACCTATGCTATCATCTTTCTTTGTAATTTCAAGAACCAGTTTGAAAATGGCTCTAGGGTGCTTAATAACCTCAACAACAGTAGGGTTTGCGATAAATTTAGGAGTGGATGAAGATGCCATAGCTATAAATACCTCAATCTGCCTTAAGGATGAATGATTTGATGGATTGCTTCACTTCTTTTCTTGGGATACCTTCGCTCAAGAATTTTCGCGCTCTCAAAGATTTGAATGCTCGGTGAATAAAAAAGGAGCCAAAACACTTGCTTTATAATGTTATTTTTTCCAACTACCACATTTAATGCTTGCCAGTTAAGTCACAACTTAACTCATCTACCGGTATAGAAGTAATTTCAACTTCTCACCATCAACCGAGGGAATAATAGCATGTTTTTCATTTTGTTGCTAAACCCCCAAAAGAATTTTCTTTAGTTACATGAAGAGTCTCCTACTGGTGGAGTGTTACTTTGTTCTACCAGTGGAGGAGTATTCCCATCAATATTCTGATCTGACTTTCTAATCCATTGTTTTGATAATTCTTGCTTTACCTCTTCAACTTTTTCTTTACCTTTCAAACTAGGACCTTTTTTGTTTGTTGGTGATGATTTGCTTCTACAAAATTTAGCAATATGTCCAATCTTGTTATAGGCATAACAAGTCACATTGTTCTTCTGAATAGCTTTCCCATATCCTATGTTGGTATGTGTTCTGCATTGATTAGATAAGTGGCCAAATCTTCCACAAATATAACATCTTACATTCATTCTACAATTTTTTGAATTGTGACCAACTTTGCTGCATTTAGAACATTGACCGATGGGTGTATTAGTATTCTGATAATTTCTATATCTACATTGATTTTCTCTATGACCATACTTGTTACAGTTAAAGCATTTGCCATTAAATTTGTAAGCAGTAGGTTGTCTTACCGGTTTGCTATGATCATGATTGTTTGCAGTATTGGAGCTTTCACCAACTTCAAAGCCAAGGCTACTTGTATCACCATTTGGTTTCTGATTCTTCAGCATGTCACCAAGTTCTTCTAAACTTTTCTTGAATTTTTCCTTGTGTTGATTTGCAGCAGTCAGTTCACTCTCCAAGATTTCTTTCTATCTTATGAGTTCAGTTCTGTCATTTTGTGTGTGCGTAAGATCTTTCTTCAACATATCATTATCATGACTGAGTCTTGTGTTTTCATTTCCAGCATCATTTAGTCTTCTAACCAAGTCTTCTTCATTCTTCTTTCTATCTTCAATTTCTTTACAAAATCTCATAGTCATATCCTGCATCTCATCCTTTGTTGTATTGCTTTCTTGTCTTAGCTTGTTTACCAGATCATTAAGAGTTTCCTTTTCATCATTCTCATTCTACATCTTTTCACAAAGTTCTCTTCTCTTATTTCTTGCAATGGTAATATTTTCTTGAAGTGCTTGAATAATATCCTGAGCAGCTTTTAAATCATCTTCAAGTTTGATATTCTTCAACTTTTCTGCATCATAGTTTGAAAGAGCTGTTTCCAATTGTTTTCTCAAGTTTTCCATCTCTATTGGTGACAAGATCTTCCTCAAGCTGTTAGGCTTCTAAAAATAGAGGACCAAGCTCTGATACCAATTGTTAGGATTCCCAAAGATACTGAGAGGGGGGGGGGGGTGAATCAGTATCTAACCGGTATGTAAATTTACTTGACTTAAAACATGAAAAACATATTAAAACCCTGTACCAGTAAACTAGAAATAATGTAGTAAACAATAATAACAGTAACCACATGACAAGCACACCATAACGCATTATTTTAATGAGGAAACCCAATGTGGGAAAAACATCAGTGGGATTTGTGACCCACAATATTCGCTTACTAGCCAATAAGGGAATATTACTCTTACAATAGGGGCCTGTATATGCAAGAAGGCCAAGTGCCTAGAGCTCACTGCTCAATTACAAAAGAAGTCACATTGACTTACAAAATGGATTATATTAATCCAATGTCTTGTACTACTTCAGATTAGCATCTGCTATGCCAAATCCAATACCGGTTTAAGTTCTGCTACATACATAAACTCTTAACCTATAATTCGTATATTAGGTCTGCATAATTTCACGTACATCCTTATTACAAAATGATATACAATGATCTCATACATATATGAGTCATTTTACAACTTACCATGTCAGCTTACAATGATTTTACAATTAATTACAAAATACATTTCAAACAAAATTGAAGTCGCCCAAGGTGCCGGTATCCTTCCTTTCACTATCGGTGTTCTGTGTGCCGGTGTAGAGTCTACCTATCGGTGCCAGTGCCCATATCATAGGATTGCAAGGTTGCCATCAATGAAAAAACCTTCAATCAGCTACAATTTCTTATTGGAGTGTGCATTTGCCAACAGGTGCATATCTTGATTTCGGTGATGTATTTGTTAGGTCCCGGAGACAACTGAGAGGGGGGGGGGTGAATGAGTTGTCTAATAAATTCAAACAAAAACAACTTTACCAACTTAATGCTTAATACCAGTAAACCAGTCTTTAATGTTGGTAGACAGTTTTATCAGTTAATTGTAATATCGGTAAAGATTAATGCATGAAACAAAAGGAAAAAGTCATCCACAACACATAACACCAATATTTGTACGTGGAAACCATGTAAGGGGAAAAACCATGGTGGGAACCCTTACCCACAATTAGATGATACTACTACAGATAGTATGTGTATACAAATGGGGTCTGCACATGCAGAAAGGCCAAGCATCTAGAGCTCACTGCTCAAACACAAATAGGAGTCACACTGACTACAATTGGATGGTTAAATCCAATAAGGATGTACTGCTCAAATTTGCATCTTTCTATGTTGGATTCAGTATCAGTGTAGTTATGATTGTCTTCACAGAAACCCTCCTTCAACCTTCAAATGATATCTGCTTGTATAGCTCTGCTTATTCTCGCATATACCTTCACACAATTCTTTTCCGCATTCCACATCTGATCTTACATTTATATCATAACCTAAGACCAATTTAGTTGGTCGGCTCTAAAGGATATTACAATAAAATCAATTTACAAACAAAACAATGTCCGATCCAATAACTAATTCAACATGTCAGCTTGATGCATTTACAACAATAATAAGACATCTCCATAGTGTGTCGTGCTGTTCTGGAAAAGATAAACCTGTCAGTGTATATCCTGGACCTATTTGCCGGTAACCGCAAATACGAAATATACCAATGACCAAAAATCCAAGACAAAGTGTCCAAATGATGTCTTTGACACAACCATGTGTTTTCCATGCTATTCTAAGCATCAGTGAACATTATATCCTACCGGTGTACCAAATACCAGTGACTGTGCATAGGTCACTTGCTTGCCAGTGAATGTTGTTGATTCTCCAAAGTGCCAGAGTTGATAAGTGTTTAGTAGGTGTTGACATCAATGACAAAACCATACCAAAATACCAAAAATCTCCCCCTTTGGCATTGATGGCAACACAAGATGGAAAAACCATAAAAGTGCCAATACAGAAATGCCAAATACCAAAAACCAATAATCTTCCCTAAGTAACAATCTCTCCCCCTGGGAGTGACATGAGTTTTCCTTGTGTTTTTCCATGCCAATCTCTCCCCCTTTGACATCACATGCCAAAGCAATATAAAGACCATTTTTTAGATACAAAATACCAATCAATTCACTATACCAACTACTCCCCCTGAGAAGTAGCTTTCTCATCAAAGCCGGAGTAAAAGATTTCTCTGTTATTTCTGCTGGTTGATGACTATCATCAACTATCTAAGTTTCTACCAGTGGGAGTATGACCCCAAGCTTGTCTCTTTTAGTACCGGATTGTTAGATATATCAATTGCTATAGTGTTATCACAATAGATAGTAATAGGTTCCTTGCATTTTACCTTTATATCCTTCAACATTTGCTTAAGCCATAGTACCTGTGTACAGTTGGTTGCTGCTGCAACATATTTTGATTCAGCTGTTGATAAAGATGTACAACTTTGTTTCTTACTCAACCAAGAAATTAATCTGCTTCCAAGAAAAAATACTTCGTCGGTGGTGCTTTTTCTATCATCAACATCTCTTGCCCAATTTGCATCTGTGTATGCACATAATTCAAAGTTTTCATCTCTAGGATACCATAATCCAAGATTTGTAGTGCCTTGTAACTACCGGAAAATCCTTTTTACTGCCAATTCATGATTTTCTCTAGGATTACTCTAAAATCTTGAAATAATACATACTGCATTCATGATATCAGGTCTTGTTTGTGTCAAATACAGTAAACCTCCTATCATAGATTTGTACCTAGTCGGATTTACAGGTGTAGATTCATCCCTTAGTGATAATTTGTCAATTGTAGTCATAGGTGTGCTTATCGGTTTAGAGTTCTCCATCCCAAATTTCTTTAATAACTCCTTCAAGTACTTGGATTGACTCAAGAATATACCTTTATCAGTCTGTGAAATCTGCAATCATAATTTTTTTTTTATTTCTCCAATCATAAACATTTCAAATTCTTGCTACATTTCAATAGAAAATTCTTTACATAATCCATCTTCTCCTCCAAAGATTATATCATCAACAAAAACTTCTATAACCAAGATGTCATCATTTGTCACTTTATATTATAAGTTGCTGTCAGCATTATCTTTAGAAAAACCAATCTCCAAAAGATACTTATCCAATCTTGCATACCAAGCTCTTGGAGCTTGTTTCAACCCATACAAAGCTTTCCTTAACCTGCAAACCATATCTTTGTTATCTGTCAAAGAAAATCCATCAGGTTGTTCAATGTAAACTTCTACTTCAAGATCTCCATTCAGAAATGCACATTTAATATCCATTTGATATACTTCGTAGTTCTTGTGTGCTGCAAAAGCCAAAAATAATCTGACTACCTCAATTCTAGCTACCGGTGCAAAGGTTTCATTATAATCAATTCCTTCTTTCTAAGAATATCCCTTACACACTAGTCTTGCTTTATTCTTGATTACCTTACCATCTTCATTAAGTTTGTTTATAAATACCCACTTTGTTCCAATCACATTTTTGTCTTTAGGCCGGGGAACTAATGTCCATGTGTTATTTTTCTCAATTTGTTCTAGTTCCTTTCCCATAGCTTTAATCCAGTGTTTATTTTCACATGCCTCATTAATTGATGATGGTTCAATTTGAGAAATAAGACATACCTCTTCATTTTCCAGTCTTCCTCTTGTCATAACTCATTTATTCTTGTTCCCAATTATTTGATCTTCAGAGTGATTTAGTCTTACATATCGGGGTGTCTTCATTTGCTATTGTTCCTCAATTACTATGGAATTTTCAGATGATATCGGTGTAACTGAATCTTCATTCTGTACCGATGGGTTCAATGTAGGTTCATTTGTTAGAATCTTTGTTGCCGGTTCAGAGTCTATATACCTTGAAGTTCCTCTGAATTGTTCATCAATCTTCACAGTTGTACTCTCAACAATTTTCTGCAATCTTTTGTTAAAACATCTATATGCCTTGCTCTTAGATGAATAACTATGAAATATCCCTTCATCACTTCTAGGATCAAATTTGTCAATATACTCATCTCTTCTAATATAGCATTTACTTCCAAATATTCTGAAATATTTAAGAGTGGGAGTAATACCAAACCATAGTTCATGAGGGGTCTTACCGGTTTCACTTTTGATGTGAACTTTGTTGAATGTATAGACCATTGTACTTACTGCCTCTCTCCAATACACATGTGGTAGATTTGCTTCTGATAACATACTTCTTGCTGCATCCAAGATAGTTATGTTTTTCCTTTCAACGACTCCATTCTGCTGTGGTGGCTGGGGTGCTGATAGCTATCTTCTGATTCCATTCACTTAACAAAATGCATTAAATTCCTTAGATGTAAATTCTCCTCCTTGATTTGATCATAGACATTTGATTTTCTTACCAGTTTCATTCTCTACCATTGCTTTGAACAGTTTGAACTTTCCAAGTGCTTCTAATTTTTCTCTGAGAAAAGTAACCCAACACATTCTAGAGTAGTCATCAATGATTAGCATGAAATATCTATCACCTTGAAAACTTTTAGTTCTAGCTGGACCACATAAATCAGTATGAATTAAGTCAAGAGCATTATTTGATTTTTCTGGAATACTTTTAAAAGTAGCTCTAACTTGTTTTCCAAATTGACATTCCTTACATACTGTATTGTGAGGTTTGACAATTTTAGTAAATCTCTAACTGCCTTAGTAGTACTAATTTTTACCATGCAATCAAAGTTTACATGACAGAGTCTCTTATGCCATAGCCAACTTTCATCAATATGTGCAATCAAGCATGTCTTTTCATTGTTATTCAAATGAAAGATATTACCTCTAGTTTGATTACTGGTTGCAATTTTCAAACCGATTCTATTCATGATTTTGCATTTTCCATTTTTGAATTGTAACTGAAATCTTTTCTCAACTAATTGACCAACATGCAAAAGATTATGCTTTAAAGCTTCAACATAGTAAACATTGTCAGTATTATGCTTATCATCAAGAGATATTGTCCTTTACCTTTGATCAAACAAGCTTTATCATCTCCAAATCTTACTAGACCTCCATTATATTCCTAAAAGTTCAAGAATTTACTTTTATCTCGAGTCATATGATGCGCACATCCTGAATCAATGATCCATTCATCCTTAACTTCAACTTTAGTTTCCAGAGCCTATTCCACTAGTTGAATAGTAGGTGTGGGTTGATCTTCTATTATTGCAACAAAAACCCATCCATTGTCTACCAGATCTTCATCAGAATCATCAGTCGCTCCTTCATCAACAAGATAACAAGATTTATCTGTATCTCTGATATTTAGGGTTAGCTTGTATGTTCTCCTAGCTTCTTCTCTTAGACTAGCATGTCTATCAAGGCATATAGAAGTCATATGACCAATCTTATTACAGTTAAAGCATTTAAAGGGTGCTTTACCTTCATACTTACTTCCAACTAGACATTTAGGCATTTTTCTTGCAAATAGTGCTTCAAGTTCTTCATTTTCTCTCCTGCTTTCCTCAAGTTCTCTTGCATAAAAGGCTTTCCAATTAGACTTGTCAAATGATTTTGTAGATGATGTTGATGCCTTAAAAGCTAAATCTATCTTTATAGTATCAACAGGACCAAATTCCTCAATTTCAAAAGCTGGAAGTTTTCCAATCAATGTATCCCTAGTTACTGATGTATTAGGCATTGTTCTTAACTCATTTATAGCAGTAACCTTCATTTTATATGCCAGTGGCAATCCTCTTAAAACTTTTGAAATAATTTAATCTTCACTTAAGCTTCCTCCACAACATTTAATACCTAAAACAATTTCATTTACTCTTTCCATAAAAGCAAAAATCCTTTCATCTTCCTCCATTTTCAGATTTTCATACCTGACCCGAAAGAATTCAAGTTTTGCAATTTTGACTATGGAATCTCCTTCATTCAGTGTTTCCAAATGATCCCAAATAGCTTTAGCAGTTGATCTATCTGATAATCCCATGATTTGCTGATCTGTTAATGCGCTCAAAAGTGCTTCTCTTGCTTTGCAATTATTTTCTTCATCTTTTCCTAAGGTAGGTGGATTAGGCTGACCAAGAGTAGGAGAAGTATAGCCATTCTTTGTAACTTCCCAAATGTCCTTTCCAATGCAATTTAAATGTGTCTCCATTCTGATCTTCCATATTCCATAGTTGGTTCCATCAAGTTTAGGACTGTCCTTCCTAAAATAGTTAGTAGACATTGTATCTCCTCAAGCTGTTAAACTTCTGCAAAAAGACGACTAGGCTCTCATACCAATTGTTAGGTCTCGGAGAAAACTAAGAGCGGGGGGTGAATCAGTTGTCTAATAAATTCAAACCAAAAGGAACTTTACCAACTTAATGTTGGCATTTGGCATTATAATAGACAATGGGCGATTGTTGGCATTTCAATAAGGATATTGAGAAGGTTGTTGATGATTATGGATATAATTGATTAAGGATGTTTACTGTCTTGATATTATTATTTTTTCATTGATGTCAAGAAATTGATTTTCTAATTAAGTGTGATGTTGCCATATCTTGAGAAGTATGATTTGAAGAGTATAAAGATGTTGGTAAAAGACACAGAAAGAATATGATGAATAAGGGGATGAATAAGGTATTCAATGGGCAACTATTATCGAGTCAGACAATGATAATATCATGATGTTTAGATTATTTTAACATCATACATATGTTGTAAATTGTAAGGTTAATACTATACTCAGTAAACCCTAAGGTTATCGCTATCAGTTAATGAAGGCAGAATGTCTACTGAGTGAAGTTTAGTATTTACCGAGTTGTTACCGAGTTGTAACTGAGTTGTAACAGAATACATTAAATGGTTACATGCATTATTTAATGAAGGAAGCTGATGAGCTAGAACTGATTAAATGATTGGTATGTCATGCATGAAGTTTGTTAATGAATCTATGGCAAAGGAAAATTGGCATGAAGATCTACAGCTCATATTGAACCGCAATACTGTAGCGCAAGTTCAAAGAAATGTATGCAAGTTCCAAGGTAGGGTAAAACATTTTCAGATCGAAGGATACATTAAACCTGGTCAAAGTTTGAAGATCTAATGGCTATGATTGTTCATGGGAAATGTGATCAAGGAGATTAAGTAGTTGGCGAATTTTTTGTTTGAAATCCTTGAACAAGGTCACTTCTAACAAGGTGAAGATCCTAACAGATATGAGGGAGATCCATTAACCAGGTCACATCTAGCAATGTGTTTGTAATCTTTAACAGGATTTTCTTTTAACCAAGCATACTCTAGAAGAGTATATTTCTTAGTGCATCCGAAATCCCACAATGGTTTTTCCCTATTTGGGTTTCCACGTTAAATCTGGTGTTATGAGGTTTATGATGTTTATATGCTTTTTAGTTTGCATGTTTAGCAGTTTTGGTTATATTACTGAAGTATATGTTACCGAGGTTGAATCTGATGTTTTTATGGAAGATTAAGTTTGTATGATTCACCCCCCCTCTCATCTTGTTGGCTATTGGATTTGTACTTACATTAATTATCAGAACTATCAATTGGTATCAAAGCTTTGGACTCTGGAAGAAAAGTTTAAAGGTACTTGAGGCAAAGATCCAAAGATGTATAAGAGGGATGCACCGAAGCTGAACAAGTCATGTTTCTCTACATGGCAGAAAATGATGAAGCTGCACCTATCAGGAGTTGGAGAATATGTTGTATATTATCTAGAGAATGATTTCATCACATTGAGCACCTATCCATTGACAAGTGAAGAGATAAAGGCAAAGAAAGAACATATCCAAGCAATGATTGAAATAACATCTGCATTGACCGACTTAGAGTTTAATGATCTAGAAGGTTGCAATGATGCAAAGGCTATGTGGGATAAGCTCATATCAGTATATGGAGGAGATGAACATGTTCAAAGAGCAAAAGTAGATAGTTTAAGAGGACAACTTGAATCTATGAGGATGAATGAAGGTGAGAACATAACTCAGTACAATACAAGACTAAAGGAGATTGTCAATCAAATCAAAGGAGCAGGTGGAACTATTGAAGAAAAGGATATAACAAGTAAGTTGTTAAGAACCCCTCTATCGGCTTATGCAATCTAAGTCTCTGCAATCAATGAATTGAGGTCTGTACCTAATATGCCAGTTTCTTTAGATGCTACTATTGGTAAGCTACATGCATTTGAGTTAAGTAACTTTGATAACAGTGGATCTTCGGTAAATAAAGTTGAATCTGCATTTAGTTCTTTTCATCTTGATGAATCAAATGATTACAATGAAAGAAGGTATAAGTACTCTGAAGGAGATCACAATGGAGCAAGTGAAAGATTTCGTAAGAACATGGAAGAAGTACACAAACTGTATGAGGAAATCAGAAAGCAAGAAGAGTTTGAAGCATTATTAGCCAAAAGGTTATCGAGAGGCAAAGGTAAGTATAAAGGAAAACTACCTTTGAAATGTTTCAATTGTGATAAAATAGGACATATGGCTTCTAACTGTCCTGACAATGATTCTACTGAAAAGAGAGATTACTGAGATGACAGACAGAAAGACAATCATTACAGAGGACACTGAGACTTCAGAAAAAGAGATAGAAAGACATGCTTAATAGCTGATGAGGAATCCAATGATGATAAATCAGATGAAACTGATACAGAGGAAGTAGTTTATGTGGCTATCAAAGATGGATCAGATGAAAAAAGGTATGAAGAAAAAGCCCTAATATCTCATGTAAATACTAATGATTCTTGGATCATAGATAGTGGATGCTCACATCATATGATAGGTGATAAACACAAGTTTGTTATGTTAGAAGATTATGATGGAGGCTATGTAAGATTTGGTAATGATGCACCATGTCCAGTAAGAGGTAAAGGATCTATAACACTCCTTGACAATGCAATATGCAATGATGTTTATTGGGTTGATGGTTTGAAATACAATTTGTTGAGTGTAGCATAGCTATACAATACAGGTTACCGAATAGAATTTCAAAAAGGAATTGTCAAAGTTCATGACAAGAATGGAAAGTTAGCTGCTACCGGGACACAAACAAAAGGTAACACATTTTACCTTGACTCAACTCGGAACAAGTGTCTGTATGCAAAGATAGATGATACCTGGTTATGGCATAAAAGGTTTGGTCATGTAAATTTTGATAATCTGATCAAAATAAGTAAGAAGCACCGAGTAAGAGGTCTACCGAGTCTTTAAAAGCCTGAGAATGCTATATGCTAAGGATGCCAGATGGGTAAGATGACAAGATCAAGCTTTACAAGTAAGTCTTACACTTCTAACGGAATTTTAGATCTTGTGTACACTGATCTTTGTGGTCCTATGAAAGTTCAAAGTTATTATGGTGATAAATATTTTATATTATTTGTGGATGATTACTCAAGGATGATGTTAGTAATGTTTTTAAAAGAAAAATTAGAAGCTTTTCAAATGTTTAAATGGTACAAGGCAAGAGTTGAAAATGAAATAGGAAGAAAACTGAAATGTCTTAGATCAAATAGAGGAGGAGAGTTCGCATCTGATGAGTTCAACTTATTCTACAATGACCATGGTATTAAAAGACAAGTCTCTGCACCGAGAACTCTACAGCAGAATGGAATAGCTCAGAGAAGAAACAGATCTATTGTGGATTGTGCTAGAACCCTGATGATTGAAAAGAAAGTGCCACAAACATTTCGAAGAGAAGCAATAAACACAGCAGTTTACACCTTGAACCAAGTACAACTGAAGAAAGGTACTTTGAAGACACCATATGAAATCTGGTATGACAAGAAACCTAATGTAAGTTATTTTAAAATCTTTGGAAGTAGATGCTATGTACACAAAGATGATAGAAATGGCAAGTTTGATCAGAAAAGTGAAGAAGAAACATTTCTAGGTTATTCTTCTAGAAGCAAAGCATTTAAATGTCTGATCAAATCATCTAACAAAATAGTAGAAAGTGCAAATGTGAAAATTGATGAATTTGCAGAAAGAAATGATGAAGGAAATTCCAAAGAACCAGAAGATTATGATGAATTTGTCTATGTTCAACCAAAAAATCCTACCAAGAAAACTGTTGAAGAAAATGAAGAAAATATCCAGTTACCGAGTGATGAAGAAGATCATACAGAGCCTACCGAGCCTATATTAGCCAAATATGTCAGAAGACATCATGTGCCAAGCTAGATTATAGGAGATAAGGATGATCCAGTGATGACAAGGAACAAATTGAGATAGAACACATGTCTGATATCTAAATTTGAACCGAGAATAGTGAAAGAGGCATTTAACAATGAAGATTGGATAAATGCTATGATAAAAGAGATTGATCAAATCAAGAAGAATGACACATGGACACTAATCCCAAGACTGAAGGACAAAAATGTAATCGGTACAAAGTGGATTTTTAGAAACAAGCTAAATGAAAGAGGAGAGATCATTCGAAATAAAGCAAGACTAGTTTGCAAAGGTTATGCTCAAGAAGAAGGAATTGATTATGGTGAAACTTTTGCACCTGTGTCTAGACTTGAAGGAGTAAGAACATTGTTGGCATATGTTGCTTTCAAAAACTTCAAGGTATATCAAATGGATGTCAAATCTGCATTTCTGAATGGAATATTAGAAGAAGAAGTTTTTATTGAACAACCTGAAGGATTTGTTGAAGACAATAATAAAGATCAGGTATGGAAATTGAACAAAGCATTATATGGTCTGAAACAAGCACCTAGAGCATGGTATGAAAGATTGCACTCTTATTTGATTAAGATTGGTTTTATAAGGACAAGTGAGAATAGCAATATGTACATGAAGAATGATGAAAATGGAATACTGATCTCAGCCATATTTGTTGATGATATTATATTTTGTGGAAATGACTCTCTATGTAAGAACTTTGGAAATGAATGAACAAAGAATTTGAGATGTCATTAATTAGTGAGATAAAGTATTTTATAGGTTTACAGATACTGCAAATGAAAAATAGGATTTTCATTACTCAATCCAAGTACATAAAGGAAATCTTGAAGAAATTTGGAATGGAGGATTCAAAACCAGTAAGTACTCCTATGACTACCAACTGTAAACTATCAAAGAATGATGAATCTGCATCTATTGATGAGACACTTTACCGATCCATGATTGGAAAGCTACAATAAGTTGTTCATAGTAGACTAGATATAGCACATGCAGTAGGTATAGTTACAAGATTATCTGTAGATCCTAAGGAAACACACATGATAGCAATCAAAAGAATTTTTAGACACTTGAAAGGCACAAAGGATTATGGCTTAGTATATCAGAAAGGAAATGATTTTGATTTAAAAGTTTATATTGATGCTGATTGGGTAGGAAACATTGATGATAGGAAAAGCACAAGTGGAGGAGCTTTCTTTTTAGGAGAAAGACTAGTGAGTTGGCTTAGCAAGAAACAAGGATGTGTTTCATAGTCAACAGCAGAAGCTGAATACGTTGTTGCAGCATTGAATTGTACCAACATTACATGGATCAAACAACTGTTGGAAGGAATAAATGAGAAAGTTACCGAGCCAGTAACTATATTCTGTGACAATACTAGTGCCATTAACATTTCAAAGAATCCTATTATGCACTCTAAGACAAAGCACATCTCTATCAAATATCATTATCTTAGAGAAGAAGCTCAAGAGAAGAAAGTGGTGTTGGAATATGTTAGCACAAAGGAAAAAATAGCAGATATCTTCACCAAGCCACTACCAAGGGACACTTTTGAATATCTCAGAAGTAAGTTAGGGGTCCTACCTCTATCTTCTACTCACTGACTGAGTTTGGTGAAAGCATCAATTCAATGACTCTACAAAATATCTTTTAGGAGTTGTTTTCTAAAGGTGTGCAGGAAATAATGCAGGATACAATACAGGGAATAGGAATTGAAGACAAAATGCTCTGACCGAGACTAAGTTGACACATTATAGCACAAATTCACTTCATACAAGAAGAAATTATGTTTTAGTTCTTTACTTTTTGGCATTGTTGTCAAAGGGGGAGAAGACTGATTGAAAACACTGAAACTAAAGATTAAAAAAAGGGAGAAGACTGGAGAAAAGAGGAGAAGTCTAATGTATGGGGGATAATTCTGATGATAGCAAGAGAGCATTTCGGCATTTAAGAATCTCACAAACATCTCATAGCAATCCGAATCAATTAGGTCAAATCAATTGGTTTTGCCATCAATGCCAAAGGGGGAGATTGTTGGCATTTGGCATTATAACAAACAATGGGAGATTGTTGGCATTTCAATAAGGATATTTAGAAGGTTGTTGATGATTATGGATATAACTGATTAAGGATGTTTACTATCTTGATATTATTATTTTGTCATTGATGTCAAGAAATTGATTTTCTAATTCAGTATGATGCTGCCATATCTTGAGAAGTATGATTTGAAGAGTATAAAGATGTCGGTAAAAGACATAGAAAGAATATGATGAATAAGGGGATGAATAAGGTATTCAATGGGCAACTATTACTGAGTCAGACAATGATGAGATCATGATGTTTAGATTGTTTTAACATCATACATATGTTGTAAATTGTAAGGTTAATACTATACTATGTTACCGAGCAAAGAACCTAATTGGTAAACCCTAAGGAACCTAGTTGGTAAACCCTAAGGTTATCGCTATTGGTTAATGAAGGTAGAATGTATACCAAGTGAAGTTTAGTATTTATCGAGTTGTTACCGAGTTGTAATCGAGCTGTAACAGAATACATTAAATGGTTACATGCATTATTTAATAAAGGAAGCTGATGGGCTGGAACTGATTAAATGATTAGTATGTCATGCATGAAGTTTGTTAATGAATCTATGGCAAAGGAAAATCGGCATGAAGATCTACAGCTCATATTGAACCGTAATACCCTAGCACAAGTTCCAAGAAATGTATGCAAGTTCCAAGGCAGGGTAAAACATTTTCAGATTGAAGGATACATTGAACCTGGTCAAAGTTTGAAGATCTGATGGCTATGATTGATCATGGGAAATGTGATCAAGGAGATTAAGCGGTTGGTGAATTGTTTATAAATAGGGAACTATTGATAAACAATGTATGCGGGCAAATGTATGCACAAGGATGCTACATAGTGATTATCGATGACAAAAGCTTGAAGACTTGTTTGAATAACAGAGTATAGAAGCCTAGCAGATGGACAAGATTAGTTCTATGTCTAGATTGTATTGAGCAAATAAGAATCTGCTTTAGCATTTTAGATGTGAAGTTGCAGATAGATTTTTATTACTGTTATTTTGTGAAAGTGACAGAAAATCTCTTAACCGAGTGGACTTAACAGTCTTATTTGTAAAACCCTCTAGCAAGGTGACATTCTGATTGAGTGTTTGAAATCCTTTAACAAGGTCACTTCTAACAAGGTGAAGATCCTAACAGATCTAAGGGAATTCCCTTAACCGGGTCACATCTAGCAATGTGTTTGTAATCTTTAATAGGATTTGCTTTTAACCGAGCATACTCTAGAATAGTATATTTCATAGTGGGTCCGAAATCGCACAGTGGTTTTTCCCTATTTGGGTTTCCACATTAAATCTGTGTTATGAGGTTTATGATGTTTATATGCTTTTGAGTTTGCATGTTTAGCAGTTTTGGTTATATTACTGAAGTATATGTTACCGAGGTTGAATCTAATGTTTTTATGGAAGATTAAGTTTGTATGATTCACCCCCCCCTCTCATCTTGTTGGCTATTGGATCTGTACTTACATTAAGTATCAGAAATATCACTTAATGCTTAATACTGGTAAACTAGTCTTTAATGCCGGTAGATAGTTTTATCAGTTAATTGTAATACCGGTAAAGATTAATGCATGAAACAAAATGACAAAGTCATCCACAAAACATAACACCAATATTTGTACGTGGAAACCCTGTAAGGGGAAAAACCACGGTGGGAAACCTTAACCACAATTAGATGATACTACTACAGATAGTATGTGTATATAAATGGGGTCTGCACATGCAAAAAGGCCAAGCGCCTAGAGCTCACTACTCAAACACAAATAGGAGTCACACTGAATACAATTGGATGGTTAAATCCAATAAGGATGTACTGCTCAAATTTGCATCTTTCTATGCTGGATTCAGTACCGGTGTAGTTCTGATTGTCTTCACAAAAACCCTCCTTCAACCTTCAAATGATGTCTGCATGTATAGCTCTACTTATTCTTGCATATACCTTCACACGATTATTTTCCGCATTCCACATCTGATCTTACAAATAAGATGTTACATTTATATCATAACCTAAGACCAATTTAGTAGGTTGGCTCTAAAGGATATTACAATAAAATCAATTCACAAACAAAACAATGTCTGATGCAATAACCGATTCAACATGTCGGCTTGATGCATTTACAACAATAATAAGAATTCTCCATAGCATGTTGTGCTGATCTGGAAAAGATAAACCTGTCGGTGTATATCCTGGACCTATTTACCGGTAACAACAAATATGCAAATACGAAATATGCCAATGACCAAAACTCCAAGACAAAGTGTCCAAATGATGTCTTTGACATAACCAAGTGTTTTCCATGCTATTATAAGTATCAGTGTACCAGATATCGGTGATTGTGCATAAGTCGCTTGCTTGTTGGTGAATGTTGTTGATTCTCCAAAGTGCTAGAGTTGATAAGTGTTTAGTAGGTGTTGACATCAATGACAAAACCATACCAAAATACCAACAATATTTAGGGTTGTGGTGATCAAATATTTTGATTCAAGGTTCAAGATAGATTAATTTATGATCCTGATATCTAGTGTTGAATTGTGTGCTAGTTTAGAACTTCGATATTTGATATTTCAATTAAGACAAAGCTATTTTGGAGTAACATATGTTGTAGATTTGTTGGGATGTTTTTGGTGACCCTTTTTGTGTTTGAGGTGAGTGGGATGACTTATGGGAATAATTTTTTCATCTTGTTTTGGTCCGCATTTGCATTTGTGATCAGATTGAGCCGACTTGATGTAACACATTTCATGTTGCGTGTTATGTGGTTTTTGGAAGCCAGCTTAGTAAATGATTCTTTTTGCTAATGCAAATATATAAGATTGATTTGGTTGATCACTTTATGATGTGAGATGTGTGAAAGAAGTTTGTGTGAGAGAGTTTGTAAGTTAAATGAAGATTTTGTTACTTCGGTATGTGATAGAGCAGTGTTACAAAGCAGAATGACATATCACTTGGAGGAAACAATCAAAGCCTAACCGAAACTATAATCTGCATATATAGATGCTAAATTTTAACTTAGATACTATTGTAATGATTTTTTAATAGTTTGTAAGGCAGAGATCCTTCCTCTAGGTTGTAGCCCTTTTCTAATTGAGCAGTGAGCTCTAGATAGTGTGTCTGAATGCATGTGCATTCTACTCTTTTAATATTGTTTTACTACTGGCCATAGTATAATAATATTGTGGGTACTCAAGCCCACCATGGTTTTTCCCTTTCTAGGTTTCCACATAAAAATCTTGGTGTTATAGTTGTGTGGTTGTTCATTTTATGTTTTTGCACTTTGATTACTTTCTCATGCATCCGGTGGTTCAAGAATCAGCTTGATAAGTTTGTGAGTTACAAAACATCGATTCACCCCCCTCTTAGTGTTCAATGATTCCAACAATCAGTATAAGAGATTTGTGCCTCAAAATAATCCTAGAAGCTTGAGGAAGATTCGAGAGATTGAATCAATGGACTCTGGTTTGTAGAGACAGTTTAGTGTGGCACTTGAAGACCTTGATGCAGTGATGAAGGAAAAGAGTAGCCTAAAATGAAATCCAAATGCAGCTGAAGACTTCATTAAGACATTGAAAGATCAATTGAACACCTCTAGAGAAAAGAGAAAAGAGTTGATGGATAAGCTGCATGAGAAAGAAGAACAAAGTGTAGACAATCAAATCCTATGAGGTAAGACTAATGAATGTGAGAAGTTGGCTAGGGAGAATGCAGTTTTGAAGAATGAGATGCAATCTATTGTCATGAAGTGGGCTAAGAAGATTGAAGATTAGAAGAATAATGAAGAAACCCTAAATCAATCATTGAAAGACAAATCTGATGAATGTTGCAGATTGACATATGATAATGATTAGTTGAAGCTTGAATTAGTGCATACAAAGAATGATGAACAAGAACTTGAAAGGCAGATCATAATCCTGAGAGATGAGCTGACTACTGCTAATGAATACAAAGAGAAGTTCAAAGCTAGTCCAACCCGGTTGGATGAGATGCTAGAAAGTTAGAGACATGAAAAAGACATGCGATGTCTTGGATTTGAGAAAGGAGAATCCTCCAGTTCTGGTCAGAGCAATCATCAGCAGAAGAACAAGAAACCTACGACAAGACAACCTAATGCCTATAAATTCAATGGTAAATATTTTGTATGTGGTAAATTTGTTCATATGGAAAATAAATGCAAAAGTAGGATAAATAATGGGATGATGAATAATATGAACAATGTTATTACCTTTATTGGTTAGTGTTTGAAATGCAACAATTTGGGACATAAGTCAAATATTTGTACAATGATAATCAATCTCTAGAAAAAAAAGATGCTATGCTTATGGGATGTTTGGACATATATATAACCAATGTAGGATGAGACAAAATCAAATGAAATTTAGGCCTATGCAAAGAAATTTTGTTTGTCATGCATGCAACAAACTAGGTCATATTGCAAAATATTACAGAAGTAGGAATGCATCGATGAACAAGAACGATCAAGATGAGAAAAGAAAAGAAAAGGTAGATGAAATCAGAGATCAACATAAGAAGATGTGGGTGAAAAAGGAAGATTCAAATATTTAAAAGGGCTCCACACCTAAATCCGGTGATGGAACCTCATTCGGTAACTAGGGTATTTTTGCCTTAGGGGGCAAATTATCTTGCAAATGTTTACAACCCCCTTGAGGATATCTGTAACTAGTCAAGGATGGTTTATGATGATGGAGATCAGTCATGTAGTTGATGTTGGCAATATGATGGATTTGGTTAAGTGTTGTCATTGATGTCAACACTGTATCTCAGTTGGATCTATCCTGGTTAGTCTTGGTGATCATTTTGGTTTTGGCTATGATTCTGATCTGGTATGATCAGACCTCTACAATAGGTTTTAGATGCTTATTCTAATCGTTATATTACTATATTTTGGTGGTTTCATGATTTGGTTATCGCTTTTGGTATTCCAGGTTATTGGTTGGTTTATGCCTTTATCAGCTATCTTTTGGCTTTACTGGCTTCTGGTGTTCCTAGTTAGCTTTACCAGTACGCTGTTTTGGTGACTTGGTCAGTGGATTTTGGGTCCGAATTATGGAATTAGTTTCTATCATATTGTTGGTGCTTCTTGATCATATCCTAAGTATTTGGTGACTTTGCATTAGATGGTGTGCTATTATGGTGGTCCTATTTGGATCCAATTAAACTTTCATTGAGGGTTTCTACTGGCAAGTGAAGCGTGTTGGATTTTGGTCTTAACGGAATCCCCAATGGATATAGTTGTTTGGTTACTTGATTTAGGTCCATGCTATGTAATGTAAATCATAATATTGGTCTGGTGGTATCATATTATGTAACTCTTGTAATTATGGGTTTATGAGTTTAAGGTTTAGCTGACCTTGTCAATAAGGTTGATGATCTGTATTTATAAGTGACTTATTCATGTAATTTGGTATGCGAAGGTTATGGCTGGTTAAGTCTGCATTATTAGAGAAATAATTAAGTGTGAATAAAGTTGTATCATTCAAGTGAAGGTTGGAAAGGTTTTGTATAGCAGAGGAGACATCAATTCTTAACTGGAACTGTGTTAGGCATTAGTAGATGCTACTTTCACAGTTCATTGTTTTTCGGATTGTAGTCTGATGATTTGTAAGTCAGTGAGACTTCCCTTTGTGATGATTAGTGTGCTCTAGGCTGTTGGCCTTTCTACATGTGTAAACCCCATTGTAATCATTCACAATACTACTGCAGAGTATTCATCTGATTGTGGGTTTCCCACCATGTTTTTTCCCTTTCTGGATTTTCCACGTCAAATATTGGTGTTATGTGTGTTGTGATTTCATGTTATATTCTTCATTGGGTTGTGCTCTGGTTTAAGGTTTATAATTGAATTAATTATTGTTATTATTAGTAAACTGATTCACCCTCCCCCCTCTTAGTTTACTGTCAGTATCAGTGCATTCCAATAATTGGTATCAGAGAAAGGTCCTCTTTGCAGAAGCTTAACCTCTTGAGGAGATCTGATGGTAACTGTATCTAGTTCTACATTCAATCCTTATCGGAAAGAGAGTCCCATATCTGATGGTGCAAATTACAAGATATGGAAGGAGAGAATGAAGATTCATCTCAGATGTCTTGGAGCTAAAGTTTGGGAGATAGTGGAGAAAGGGTATACACCTCATGATCCTAATTCTAGAACAACAAAACCTGTTGATGAATAGAAGAGAGTTGAAAATAATGTGAGAGCAAAAGAATCATTGTTAAGCATCCTATCTCATGAAACAATATTGAATGTCATAGAGTTGGAGAATGCTAAGTAGATCTGGATAAAGATTGAAACTCTTCATGAAGGTGACCAGGCTATGAAGATTGCAAAACTTGAAGGTTTCTGGGTAAGGTGTGAAACTTTAAAGATGGAAGAAGATGAGAAGATAAGTTCTTTCATGGATAGAGTCAATGAGATTGTCATGGGTATCAAATATTATGGCAAATTTGTTAGTGAGGATGAGATAGTGTCAAAAGTTGTAATAGTTATACCTCCAGCTTACAAATGAAGGCTACTGCTATCAATAAAATTCAGACAATGTTAAGTACCCCTATGACCAGAGATACACTACTTGGAAAATTGACTGCTTTTGAACTTGAAGAACTTGGAGATCAGAGTCCTGCTAAAACTGAGGCTGCATTTAGAGAATTTGCATCTGATAAATAGAAGATAGATTGGAAAGACATATATGCTAAGTATATGGAGGAAATTGAGAAATAAGAAAGAGATCTTGAAGAGATGGAAGCCTTGATTGCTAGAAGAATTCCTAAAGGACCAGCTGGAAGTAAGTATGAAGGGAAAGTCCCTTTTAAATGTTTTTCATGCAATAAGATTGGCCATTTTGCATCTAGATTTCTTGAAAGAGCTTCTAGGAATCATGAAAGATTTATGAGGAATTATAGGCCTAATCCTAAATATTAGAGTAGACCCAGATTCAGAAGGAATAAGGATAAATTATGTTATTATGCTGGTGATGATTATGGTATTCTAATGATGATGATGATGAACCTATGAGTGGATTCAGTAATGGTGCTTCATCTGAAAAAGATTGGGTCTTTATTTCTATCAAGGGTGATTCTCTAGAATCTATCATTGAACCAACACATACCGAGGAAAAGGCCTTGGCTGCTAAAATTGAAGAAAATGATGGATCGGTTATAGACAGTGGATGCTCACATCACATGATTGGTGACAAAAGAATGTTCTTATCACTACAAGATTTGATGGTGGATTGGTCAGATTTGGTGACAACAAGGCATGTAGGATCAAAGGAAAAGGAATAATATCATTGGATGGTAAGACTAATACTGATAATGTTTATTATGTTGAAGGCTTAAAGCATAATGTTTTAAGTGTAGGTCAGATGATGGATAGAGGATATCATTTGAAATTCAAGGATGGAAAATGTAAGATCATTAATAAATCTAGATTGGAGATTGCTTCGAGAACCTAGACCAATGGTAATATCTTTCATTTGAACTCTGATGAGAAGGCTTGCTTGATTACTCAGATTGATGAAATTTGGTTATGGTATAAGAGGATATATCATTTTAATTTTGATTGCATAGTAAAGATTAGTTCAATACCAATTGTCCAAATTTGGCCAAGATTTTTAAACCTCTTAATTTGGTATGTAGAGAATGTCAAATGGGTAAGCAAGTTAGAACTTCTTTCAAAAGTGTATATGATAAATGTAATGAAATTCTTGATCTTATCCATACTAATTTGTATAGACTGGAACTAACTAAATTTTTTCAAGGTGATAGATATTTTATGTTACTTATTGATGACTATTCTAGAATGATGTGGGTAGAATTTTTGAAAGAGAAATCTGAAGGTTTTGAGAAATTCAAAATATTTAAGGCTATGGTTGATACCGAGACATGACTGAAGATAAAGTGCTTAAGATCAGATCATGGTGGTGAGTTTACATCTAGTGAGCTCAACAACTTTTGCGAAAGGAATGGTATTAGGAGACAACTTTCTACACCTAGGACTCCATAGTAGAAGGGATCAGTGGAAAGAAAGAACAAAATTATTTTGGATGTTGCAAGGACTATGATGACTAAAGCTAAATTACTTGATATCTATTGGAGAGAGGCTTCCAATACCATTGTATACACTTTCAACAGAGTACACTGTAAAGGCGATATTGGTAAGACTCCTTATGAACTATGGTTTGGTCATACTCCTATTGTCAGATATTTTATAATTTTTGGAAGCAAATGTTACATTAGAAGAGATGATGCATTAGGAAAGTTTGATCCTAGAAGTGATGAAGGAATAGTTTTGGGTTATTCTGCTAAGAGAAAAGCATATAGATGTTATAAAAAAACATTGAATAGGATATTGGAAAGCATAAATGTCAAGGTGGATGAGCATGGTAGTAATCAGATTAGAGCATATGTGATGCAGACATAACTGGTAAAAACCCTCAAAAGAGTCAATTGGCTTATGCAGCGAGGTGGACACAATGAAAGCAGCAAAAAAACATAACAAATTCACATAAACGGATCATATTAAAGCCATAGAACTTTCGACGATCATTCAAAAATCATTATATTATCATCAAAGAACATTAGGTAATTAACTGGTTACATGCAGGCTTCAAGCCAGATACTATCCAACTAGGACTCTAAGAATCAACTAGATCACAACATGTGAATCTCAATCCTTATTCTGAGTTATAATTTCTCTGTCCTTACAAATGATTACCTAACATCACATTTATACCCACCATAACACATCCGGGTCAGCCTCAAAAGAATTAGATAAATCTTTCCAAAAAATAACAACCAAGTGATGTTGTTTAGCAGGAAGGTCAACCACACACCAAAGAATATCAAAAAAGACCCAAAATAAATCCACATGCCAAGAATTGTGCCGGTAATGAAGGAAAACCAGCTGGTAAGCATAAGAACTACCTCGGGAACCTAGAAAGAGCCAACGAGAAGAGATAATAGACTAGAAAAGAACCCAAAAAAAATAGAAATCTACAATCAACCACATGAAACTGCCAGGAAACCGAAAACAAGATCTGCCATGAAGAACAAGAAACTACCAGTACCAAGCGACAAGAACATAGAAAACTGCACAAATAACAAAATTGAAAGGAAATATTTACGGTTGATGCAAGATTGCCCATCAATCGGGGATGCTGTTGCATCAGAAAACCCAAGTAGAAAAATATGTTCCATGAGAGGAAACTCATGAGCATCTAAAAGGATTTAGAATGAAGATCCCATGCTCATTTATGATGTAGACATCTTCTTTGTATGCCAACCTCTGCTTTGGCTCTTCAAGTGCCTCCACCGGCTCCTCTAACCCCTGACCCCCTGATGAATAATGATGAACAATAAATACTCAATAGATACTAAGAGAGTGGGGTGAATCAGTATAGACAAAAAATTCTTTAACAACTTAAACTGCAAAGACTGCACTAACTGGTAAACAACATCACCTATCTAAAATAGGGCTCTACTGATAAAACACAGTGAGACTATGAAAGACATAAACCGGTAACATCTAGATCTTCACAAAACCTAATATCTCATTTCCTCTTCACCCATATGCTTAAAAAAGTAATACATCAGAAATATAATGAACATTGGATCAACATTCATTTCCTCTTCACCCATATGCTTAAAAAAGTAATACATCAGAAATATAATGAACATTGGATCAACATGCTTTACCGCTTAACAAAAAACACTAAGACATCACATGAAAAGGCATCACACATAACACACTGAGTTTTCACATGGAAACCCAACTGGGAAAATCCACGGTGGGTATGAATACCCACAAGTTGTTCTTGAACTCTTCTGAAGTCCGCTCTGTTAGGATCCTAGTCCGGATAAAGACTTTACAACAAGTTCTGCTAGGAACCGATCTTGCTAGGGATCACCTGGTTAAGGGATGGCTAAATACTTGGTTAGAGGTTAAAACCCTGTTAAAGGTTACCTTGTCAAAGGATTTAAAGAACTCAATGATTTTGAGTAACCCTGTTAAAGGATTTATAAAAATCCTGTTAAAGCTACCTGGTAAAGGGATTTTCCAACTAATGAAATGGTTAGAAGTCAACAGGTAATACATTGATCTGATAACAACATTTAATGCCAAGGCAGATCCACTTTAGTTCCTTTACATTTAAAATCACACTCTGCAGATCTCTACTCACTACATCGGTCTGGCAAGAATAAAGTATCTCTTCACTTGGATACACATATAAAATTTGCCAACAACTTCAAATGAAAACCATCATTGACCTTATAGACAACAATTAGGTCGGTAGCTAAAACCTAAAACCCTAAGCATCTAGGTTAACAATACAGTCGGTCCAATTCTGACCGTTCAATCACATTGCATAGGGTAAAACAATTTTAAACAATTCTCAAGATGTTCTCCATCATTCATTCTTCACCACTTTTGGAAGCTGATAACCCATCACACGCTCTCCACCGTTTACTAAGATTTTGCACATTCTCGAGGTAGATAGAATCAATCTTCTTCATGAAAGATCCTCAAGGAAATTCTTCACGCACACAAGGCTGATGTGGCAACATGATCTGATCTTCATTTCAATGCTAATCATCATAGGATATCATCGGTCGAATCAGACAGACTTGAAATGCATCAACTGAAAAACCCTGAAGCTGAGACTACCAACTGGTAGTCATATCAAATGAAACCTCGATACAAAATTTGCATATACCAGTTCATATTCCAACATATCGGTTCAACTTTTTGCATATATCGGTTTACATCATCATACTGGTTCACTTCATACCATCATAATGGTTCTCTTGCTAGTTTTCTTTCTTCAATATACCAGTTCATACTCCAGCATATTGACATCAATGACAACATACAATATCATCATGTCATCCAACTCTACACATATGCCAACAATCTCCCCCTTTGGCATTGATGGCAATATACAAAGATATCTCTCTGCTTCACATCTTCTCCCCAATCTCTTCCATATTATATGTCTTCAATACTACAGATATCTTTTCTGCTTCACGTCTTCTTCCCCTTTGACGATAATGCCAAATTGGAGGCACAAACATCCATGTTCCACTATGCTGCTCCCCATGAGGAGTAGCATCCTTCAACACACCAATCCTAAAAAGATTTGACAATGCAATACCTGACTGATGTGGAGCACATACCTTTAGTTCACCTCTTGAAGGGGCAGCACCCCTAATTTACCTCTTAAATAGATAAATGTATCCTTACATAGAGGCTTGGTGAATATATCTGCTAACTGCTCTTTAACATGGTCCAATACAACCTCTTTGTTCTAAACTTTCTCCCTTAAGAAATAATACTTGAGCTCGAAGTGCTTGGTTATAGCATGCAATACCATATTGTTGGAAATATTAATTGCACTTGTGTTGTCACAAAATATACTCACCGGTTTAGATACAGGGACTTTGAAGCCACTTAATACATGCTTCATCCAAATTGTCTGAGTACAGTTCATAAATGCTGCTACATATTCTGCTTATGTTGTAGACTGAGAGATACAACTCTGCTTCTTACTCATCCATGAGACTAATCTACCACCAAGAAAGAATGCACCACCGATTGTGCTCTTCCGGCCATCCACATTACCAGCCCAATCGGCATTAGTAAACACTTTGAGATTGAAATCATTATTGTATGGATACCACAATCCATAATCTATAGTTCCCTTCAGATATTTAAGAATCCGCTTGACTGCTACCAAGTGGGATTCTCTTGGACTTTTCTGAAAAATATGCAGTAATGCCTACTGCATGTGCAATGTCTGGTCTGCTGTCTACTACATAGTGCAACCTACCAATCATTGACCGGTATTCCTTCTCATTCACCAATGTTGAGTCATCTTATTTTAACAATTTACAACTGGTCATCATAGGTGTACCAACCGGTTTGTTGTCTTCCATGCCAAAGGTCTTCAACACCTCTTTGACATAATTGAACTAAGTGATAAAGATACCATCTTTCATTTATTGAATTTGTAGTCCAATGAAGAACTTAATCTCTCCGATTAGTGACATCTCAAATTCCTTCTTCATTTCATCTGCAAATGCATGGCTCATCTTTTCATCTCCACCAAAAATTATGTCATCAACAAACACTTCACAAATCAGAATCTGATCTCCTTTTGTCTTCAAATAGATATTGTTATCTTCACTTGTTCTTTCAAATCCAATCTTCACAAGATGGGAGTGTAAACATTCATACCATGCTCTAGGGGCTCGCTTAAATCCATACAAGGCTTTATGTAGCCTACACACCATATCATTGTCTTCTAATAGGGAAAACCCATTTGGTTTCTCTATTTACACTTCTCTTCAAGTATTCCATTCAAGAATGTAGATTTCACATCCATCTGATACACTTTGAATCCCTTGAAGGCTACATATGCAAGAAGCATTTGAACTCCTTCCAATCTAGCTACTGGAGCAAAGGTTTCTCCATAGTCTTCTCCTTCTTATTGAGCATATCCCTTACATACCAATCTTACTGTGTTTCTTACCACTGTGCCATCTTCATTTAGCTTGTTTCTAAAAACCCATTTGGTGCCAATAAATTTTTTGTGCTCGGGTCTAGGTACTAAAGACCATTTACCATTCTTTTCTATCTAGTCAAGTTCCTCTTCCATAGCCTTAATGCAGTCTTCATCTTTGTGTGCCTCTTTAAATGTTTTGGGCTCAAATTTAGAAATCATGTAAGAATTTTCTCTAACTTTTCTTCTTGTAAGTATTCCTGCATCCTTATCCCCTATGATCTACTTTGGATCATGATGTAGCTTTACATACCTAGGAATGATGTTAACTAATTCATCTTGCTTTTCTTCTTCATCCTCTTCTTCATTAGCATCTATAGGTGTAGGAGTACTGTTACTGGTGCTTGGTTGTTTTGCAACCGGTTCCTAGAAGGTTACAACCGATTCATCTACCGTTCACTCACTGTCGGTTTCCTTAGGTTTCTCAAAGGTTTCATCGACTCTAACATTGATACTTTCAACAATTCTCTGAGTCCTATTCTTACAACACTTGAGAGCTTTTCTCTTGGTGGAATGCCCTAGGAATATTCCCTCATCACATTTTGCATCAAACTTTCTTTGGTGCTCACTTCTCTTGATATAACACTTGCTACCAAACACTCTAAAGTGGCTTACTACAGGAGTCTTACCAGTCCAGTACTCATAAGGAGTTGTATCCTTACCTTTCTTGATGAGTACCTGGTCCATAGTGTAGACTGTAGTGCTCATCGCTTCTCTCCAAAAAGTGTGAGCAACCTTCCCTTGAATCAACATTGTTCTGGCTACTTCAACTATAGTTCGATTGTTCCTTTCTACTAGGCCATTCTGCTATGGAGTCCAGGGAGCAGACAGTTACCTCTTGATGCCATTCTCTTCACAGTACTTATTAAATTCTCCAGAGGTGAACTCACCTCCTTGGTCGGTTCTAAGGCATTTGATCCTCTTATCACTTTCCTTTTCAACTAGTGCTCTGAAGGCTTTGAACTTTGCAAAGTACCTATCTCGCTGAACACTCCTAGTTTTCATAGGATCACACAAATCAGTATGCACAAGATCAAGTAAATTATCTGTTGTGAAATATTTACCTTTGAAGGTTGATGAAGACATTTTCCCCAGTTGACATTCTCTGCACAAAGGATTCTCCAGTTTGTTTAGTATAGGCGATCCTCTAACTGCCTTGATCTTAGTGGCCTTCACAATATTATCAAATTTTACATGGCACAGTCTCCTATGCCATATCCAACTATCATCAAACTTAGCCATTAGACATTGACTGATATTTGTATTTAACTGAAATAAGTTAACTTTGGTCTGCATACCGGTGGCCATCAATTCACCACTCTTTCCTTTTATTTTGCATACTCCATCTTTGAATTCCAGAGTGAGCCCTTTATCATTCAACTAAACAACACTCAAAAGGTTATGCCTAAGACCTTCTACCCAATACACATTATCATCATTTCTTTTTCGATTTAGAGAGATGGACCCTTTTCCTTTTACCATACATGGTGCATCATTACCAAATTGGACTACACCTCCATCATACTCTTCCAGAGACATAAACTTTCTCCGGTCACCAGTCATGTGGTGAGAACAACCACTATCAATAATCCACTCATTAGAATTATCAAAGCGGGAGACAAGAGCCTTCTTGTCTGACACATCTTCCTTAATGGCTAGAAACAATATGTCTTCACTCTCTTCATCTTCTGATTCATCATCAGTGACACCTTCATCGACTACAACAAGACAGTTTCTCCTATTTCCTCCTTTGAAATTTTTAAACTTCTCCGGTTTATCCTTATTATCACTATTAGGATAGTTGACAACAATTTGTCCTATCCTATTGCAAGAAAAGTATTTCAAAGGGATCTTACCTCTATATTTTCCAGTTCCCTTAGGAAGTCTCTTGGCCAGAAGATCTTCAAATTCCACCAGGATCTCCTCATCATCCACATCTCTTCTTTGTCTTGGTTCACAACTAGTACTAGCTTCTTTTCCCTTTCTAGACAGTGCATCATATGCTCTAAAGGGTGAATCTGTCTTCTGAACACTGCCATCATAACTGTTTATCTCATATGTGGTCAACTTAGTAACAATGGAATCTAGGGACACCTTTGTCTTGTCAATAGATCTCAAATCCTAAATATTGGCAACCCTTATTGCATAGACTAGTAATAAGGAACTCAAAACTTTGCTAACAATGGTGGAATCATCCATTGTACCTCCTGCACTCTTGATGTCTCCAATAATAGTTTTAATCCTTATCCCATAATGTTGAATGGTCTCTCCTTCAACCATCTACATGTCTTCAAACTTTCCTCTAAGGCTTTCTTCCTTAGCTTGCTTCACATGCTCATCACCACCATAGATAGACTCCAGAGTATCCCATACATCTTTAGGATTGTCTTTATCTTGAACATCTATAAACTCAACATTAGATAGACTGCTAATAAGAGCTTCCATGACTTGCCCATTCTCCTGAATTTCTCTCTTTTGATCATCAGTGAGAGTACTGGTAGGGACAACATAAGTATTCTCAACATAGTTACAGTGTTGAGCACCCATGCTTTTAATGTATATCTTCATTTTGTCCTTCCATATCTTAAAGTTATCTCTATTGAACTTAGGACCTTCCCTCTTCATCATTAGAATAGGATCTTTTCCTCAAGTGGTTAAGCTTATAGCATAGAGGACATGGAGGAATCTCTGATACCAATTGATGAATAATGATGAACAGTAAATACTCAACAGATACTGAGAGGGGGGGGGGCGAATCAGTATAGACAAAAACTTCTTTAACAACTTAAACTGCAAAGATTGCACTAACTAGTAAACAACATCACCTATCTAAATCAGGGCTCTATCGATAAAACACAGTGAGATTGTGAAAGACATAAACCGATAACATCTAGATCTTCACAAAACCTAATATCTCATTTCCACTTCACCCATATGCTTAAACAAGTAATACATCAGAAATATAATGACCACTGGATCAGCATGCTTTACCACTTAACAGAAAACACTAAGACATCACATGAAAAGGCATCACACATAACACACTGATTTTTCATGTGGAAACCCAGCTTGGAAAAACCACGGTGGGGATGAAGACCCAGAAGTTGTTCTTGAACTCTTCTGAAGTCTACTCTGTTAGGAGCCTAGTCCGGTTAAAGACTTTACAATAAGTTCTGCTAGGAACCGATCCTGCTAGGGATCACCCAGTTAAGGGATGGCTAAATACCCGGTTAGAGGTTAAAACCCTATTAAAGGCTACCTTGTCAGAGAATTTAAAGAACTCAATGATTTTGAGTCACCATTTTAAAGGATTTACGAAAAACCTATTAAAGCTACCCAGTAAAGGGATTTTCCAACTACTGAAATGGTTAGAAGTCAACAGGTAATACACTAATCTGATAACAACACTTAATGCCAAGGTAGATCCACTTTAGTTCCTTTACATCTGTAATCACACTCTGCAAATCTCTAGTCATTGCATCAGTCTGGCAAGAATCAAGTATTTCTTCACTTGGATACACACATAACATTTGCCAACAACTTCAAATGAAAACCATCATTGACCTTATAGACAACAATTAGGTTGGTAGCCAAAACCTATAACCCTAAGCATCTAGGTTAGCAATACAGTCAATCCAATCCTAACCATTCAATCACATTGCATAGGGTAAAACAATTCTGAACAATTTTCAAGATGTTCTCCATTGTTCGTTCTTCATCGCTTCTGGAAGCTAATAACCCATCACGCGCTCTCCACCGTTTACTAAGATTTTGCACATTCCTGAGGTAGATAGAATCAATCTTCTTCATGCAAGATCTATAGGAAATTCTTCATGCGGACAAGGTTGATGTGGAAACATGATCTGATCTTCACTTCAATGCTAACTTATCATAAGATGTCCTTGGTTGAATCACACAGACTTGAAATGCATCAACTGAAAACCTTTGAAGCTAAGACTACCAACTGGTAGTCATATCAAATGAAACCCCGATACAAACTTTGCATATACCAGTTCATATTCCAACATACCAGTTCACCTTTTCGCATATACTGATTCACATCATCATATCCGTTCACTTCATACCATCATATTGGTTCTCTTGCCAGTTTGCTTTCTTCAATATACCAATTCATACTTCAGCATATTGACATCAATGACAACATACAATATCATCATGTCATCCAATTTTGCACATATGCCAAGACCCCCATTGTTTCTCTTTCCTTTCTTCTGATCAACACATTGTCTTTGTTTCTACAACTCTGATTTGGATCTACCACAAGGCTTTATCCGGTTAGTTACCATCAGCTCTCTATCATCTGGTTCCACCTGTCTATGAGGTTGAACTGTCAGATCCTTTTGCAAACTCATGTCACCCTTTTATATAACCTTTATAACTAGTTCTATCAGATCTTTCTTCAAATCCTCTTGTATAAGTTCTGCAACCAGTTCTATCAATCCTTCCGGTATAGCCCCTATCATTGGTTTCTCAGTAGTGTAAATTCTCTCAAAACTCAGTTTCTTCACCTCCTTCTCTTTCTCCTTTAAAGAAATCAATGTTAACTTTTTCCTATCCTTTTCATAGTAACTAGGTTTCTTCTATAGTCATAAATAGCTCCTCTATCATACTACCAAGGTTTTCCCAACAAGACATGACATACACTCATTGACACAATATCACATAAAACTTCATCTCTAAAAGGCCCAATATTGAAACTCACTGAACAGTACTCTTTTATCTCTATCTTTTGATCATCTTGTAACCAACTCACCTCATAAGGACAAGGATGCTTAAGCCTCTTCAACCCAATCTTCACAACCATCTCCTCAGATACTAAATTATCAGTGCTTCCACTATCTACAATGACCTTGCAACACTTACCACTTGATTTACATAGTCCAGAAAAGACTCCTCCTCTGAGTAGATCTGGTATCCTTTCTTCTAAACATAAGGGATTCTCCTTTCTCTGATGCATACTCAGATCTGATACCATCACCTTTAGGTTCCTCACTTACCACACAACTTCTTGTCATTCCTTGCTTACATTCATAGGATCTATGTTTGGTTTCTCCACACTTGAAGCATTTGCCAGGAAATTCTCTACCGGTACTACTGCTACCTTTCCTCGGTGTCTTTTTCTCTGGTTCTTTACTCCACTTAGGTTTTGACTCCTCTTCTTTAACCAATTTCTTCATATTATCCCTCATCTTGAATTTATCCTTTCCCTTATTCGGTTTTCTTTTCCTTAGCCTTCAAAGCATACTGGTAAGCTTCTTCAACTGTGGAGATCTTCAACATACTCATATCATCTTGAATTTTAAAAGCAAGTCCATTGATGTACCTTCTCACCTTTTCTCTGCCCATCTCTCTATGTTCAAATCTAATTACCACCTTGTAGAATTCCTCAATATATTCCTTCATAGTCATGTTTTTCTATTTCAGGTTCTACAACTTTTTGAACAACTCCAATTCATAGTCTCCCTGTATGAACTTGGTCTTCACTCTTGAAACCATCTATCTCCACCAAGTGATATTCAATTCACAATTCTCCACTCTATCTTTCTGTAACTCTTTCCACCATAAGGTAGCATGCCCTTTCAACTTGGTATGTGCCAACTATACTCTATTGGTATTTTGATAATGTTTACGTTGTGATTATCATTGATGGACACACACTTATTTGATGTATAAGTTATTCTCCACTGGTAATATGTGTTGTATTGTTCGCATGGGTATTATATGCTATTATATGTATAGTCTTTATTTGTAGAAGACTATTAGTGTTTTGCAGAAGATGTTTACTGGTCATAGCGGTATGAAGACATCGAAGCGGCATGAAGACCTCAAGCAGAACAAGGACCCCTAGTGACAATTAATCTTTTTTATCAGAACATTATGTTCCAGTTTTCCAGTGTTTATTCATTAACCGGTAATCAGTGTTAGGGTTTCAAGCATATCTGAAGCAAATATGAACTAACAGTTATATGCAGATTTAAATACAAAAGATAAAGAAATAAAACAAGACATGAATAACACAGAGATTTAACGTGGTTCACCCATAATGGGTTACGTCCACCATACACAGTCGTCCAACCTTTCTTATTATCCAGCAAAAATAGTACATCAACCTTACAAAGCCTTAAGCATCCTAGCCGCTTATAACATGCATTTTTAGGGCAACAAACAAAGTCAGCCTTTTTAAGGTTTTATTACAATGTCAGTTTTCATCAATGAAAAAATAGAAATTTTTTTTGTCAAGGGCTCTCCCTCCCTAACCCTTGCTTTTCTCAGGGGCTGCCGGCCCCGGACCCTGGCAAGGATACATGCTGAGTGTACAATACTTTGCTGATCAGTCGCCACATTTCAACAATCTCCCACTTGGAGACTGATCAGGCTCCACACTGAACAATCTCCCACTTGGAGACTGATACTACACGACACCATTGTACATGCAACATCCGCTGGATAAAACACTAGGACTCGACTGGTATAAATTCCACAATTATCAATCAAGAAGACCAACAAAAATTGATGAAGAAATCAGCTTCTCCTATGGAACTACCTTCATGAACATATCGACAGGATTCTCACTTGTGTGAATCTTCTCAAGCCGTAACTGACCCTCCTCCAAAACAGTTCGGATGAAGTGGTACCTGAGCTGAATGTGTTTTTTCCTTGAATGAAAAGCATAGTTCTTCGCAAGATGAATGGCACTCTGGCTATCAGTATACAATGGGCTATCCTCTTGTGTCTGACCCAATTCCTTCAAAAAACATTGCAACCAAATCATCTCTTTGTTGGCTTCTATAGCAGCAACATACTCAGCTTCAGTGGTTGAAAGTGCAACAACCTTTTGCAGCCTAGAAATCCAACTATTTGCAGTTCCCCCTATAGTAAAAACATACCCTATAGTACTCCTCCATGAATCAATATCACCTACCAGATCAAATTCAACAAATCCACTCAGCGCAGCATTAGATCCTTTGAAACATAATGCCTTCGTAGTAGTTCCTTTCAAATACCAAAGAATCCATTTCACAACATTCCAATGTTCCATACTCGGATTACTCATAAACCTGCTTACAACTCCCACTGCATGTGCAATATCTGGCCTTGTGCATACCATTGCATACATCAGACTGCCAACAGCTGATGAATATGGGATGTTAGACATTTTATTAACCTCTTTCTGTGCCTTTGGGCACATCTCCTTAGTCAATTTGAAATGACTAGCCAAAGGTGTACTAACTACTTTTGCATCCTGCATGTTATATCTTTTCAACACCTTCTTTATATACTCACTTTGGGACAAATTCAAGGTTCTATTTTTCCTGTCCCATGTAATCCTCATACCAAGAATTTGCTTAGTTGCACCCAAATCCTTCATAGCAAATGACTTGGCTAATTTCTGTTTAAGATCATTTATATGTTGCATGTTAGACCCAACAATAAGCATGTCATCAACATAAAGCAATAGGATAATATAACTGCCATTATCAAATCTCTTAAAATATACACAA
This sequence comes from Cryptomeria japonica, assembly GCF_030272615.1. Lineage (NCBI taxonomy): Eukaryota > Viridiplantae > Streptophyta > Pinopsida > Cupressales > Cupressaceae > Cryptomeria > Cryptomeria japonica. The sequence goes on from NC_081414.1 coordinate 907,431,411, forward strand.
TGATCAAAATGACATCTATGATAACCGTGTTCAGCCATGAAACTATCAAATTTTAAATACCATTGTTGCGGTGCTTGCTTTAAGCCATACAGACTTTTCTTCAACCTGCACACCAAGTTCTCCTTACCTTTGACCTCATATCCCTATGGTTGCAACATGTAAATTTCCTCCTCCAAATCTCCATGGAGAAAATCTATTTTCACATCTAATTGTTCAAGATGTAAATCATCTGCAGCCACAAGACTAAGTACAGTTCTAATTGAAGTCATTTTTACAACTAGAGAAAATATTTCATCATAATCTATACCCTTTTTCTCTACAAAACCTTTACCACTAGTCTAGCCTTATATCTTTTTTGACCTCATTCCTCCTCCTTCAGCTGATAAACCCATTTGTTAGGCAAGACTCTTTTTTCTGCAGGTAAAGGGACTAAGTCCCAAGTCTTATTTTTCATCAAGGAGTCCATCTCCTCTTTCATGCCTAGCTCCACTGTTGTTTGGCATCTACCTGCATTGCTTCTTCATATTCTTCTGGTTCACTAGAATCCGTTAATAAAATAGAATACAAAGAAGGAGAAAATATTTCAGGGGGTCTACTTGTCCTTGTAGAATGTCTAACACTTGCAGGAGTTTGTGGGACAATCTATTGTTGCTGAGCATCAGGTACCTATGGCATTTCATTTTCAGGAATCTCATCCAACACCACATATTCTTGTTTGTCTTGTTCATGCTTCTTTTCCTGCATCTGTTCTTTATACATAACCTTCTCATTGAATATAACATCTCTACTTCTAGTTATTTTCTTATTTTCAAAATCCCATATCCAATGAAGGTACATTTTTGAGATTTAGCATCAAGCTTGGTTCTGTTTTCTTTATCAACATGGACAAAAGCTTCACAACCAAAGGTTTTCAAAAAAGAATAATTTATCTTTTTACCAGTCTATGCCTCCTCTAGAATACCACCATCCAAAGGGGTTGAAGGTCCTCTATTTATCAAATAGACAGTAGTATGTACATCATCTGCCCAAAAATGTAAGGGAAATCCAGCATGCAATCTCATGCTCCTCGCGCATTCCATGATAGTCCTATTCATTCTCTCTGACACACCATTTTCCTGTGGAGTTCCTGGAACTGTCTTCTTCTTTCTAATCCCATTTAAGGAGCAGTAATCTTCAAATGCCTTGCTACAATACTCACCTCCATTATCTAATCTGAGACACTTCAACCTTTTTCCTGTCTCATTCTCAACCAAAGCTTTCCATTTCTTAAAAGTTTCAAAAACATCTAATTTTTTCTTTAGGAAATATACCCATGTTTTTCTGGTTGAATCATCAATAAAAATAACATAATAAAAAGAGCCACCAAGAGATGATACTTGAGCCGGTCCCCATACATCTGAATGCACAAGCTCTAACTTCTCACTCTTCTTCTCTTTCCCAACCTTGAGAAATTTGACTCTTTTCTATTTGCCATAAACACAGTTTTCATAGAACTCTAAATCAATCTTCTTTAGTCCTGGCAATAGATTTTTGGAGTGAAGGATTTTCATCTCTTTCTCACTCATGTGCCCAAGCCTATGGTGCCACATTATCGAATCTATTCTTGCAACATCTATTGTTGTTGTCCCTACAGTAACTTTATCTGTAGTAGCTAAGGTAGAGTAAGTGTTACCAGTACACAAATATAATGTGCCTACCTTCGCACCTTTAGCTACTACTAATGATCCTTTACTGACCTTCCAGATATTGTCTGAGAAGGTAACTATGCAACCTTCACTACCTAGTTTCCCTACAGAAATTAAATTTCTTCTTAAGTTAGGAACATGTCTTACCTCCTGCAGAAACTAGTCATTACCATTCTGCAACTTGATCTTTATCTTTCCTTTTCCAACAATTTGATAGGGCTCATCATCACCCAAATATACCTATCCAAAATCACCTTGAACATAATCTAGAAAATATTTTCTATGGGGTGTAGCATGAAATGAAGCCCTAGAATCTATTACCCAGGAATCATTAACATTATCCAAACATAAGATTAAAGCATCTTGTAAAGTATTACTTGCAATATTAGCTTCCTTACTATCATTTTCATTTTTCTCTCCTTCTTTGTTTTTCTGAGACCAACAGTCTTTCTTTAGATGACCAGGCTTTCCGCAGTACCAGCAATCTTTCTTTCCTCTAGATTGATAGTGCCCTTTCTTTGACTTCCCTCATGACTTCTCATTCCAAGGGCCTTTTCCTCTTTCCTTTTATCTTCCTTTGTTCTCCACATTCAAAACACTACCCGATGATGTTGGAGTCTCACTTGTGCTTTTCCTTCGCATTTCCTCACTTAGGATAACACCAACAATATCATCAAATACCAGTATTTTTACCAGAGACAGAGTTACTTACAACCATAACCAAGCTATTCCATCTTTCTAGCAAAGATCATAAAATCAAGAGAGCCCTAACCTCTTCTGCAAAGGTAATTTTTACTGAAGACAATTGACTAGTAATTGTATTAAATTCATTTAAGTGCTCTGCTATAGATCCTCCCTCACTTATTTTCAAATTAAACAAACGCTTCATAAGAAATACCTTATTCAAAGCCAAGGGTTTCTCATACAGTTTAGCCAATGTCGCCATCAAATCTACAGTCGTTTTTGCTTCTGTTATATTGAATGCTATAGACGGCACAAGGCACAATTGAATGGATCCCAGTGCCTTTCTATCTAAAATCTCCCATTCTTCATCTGACATTGTGGTTGCTTTCTTTTCCTTTCCTTCCAACGACCGCCACAAATCCTTTTGATATAGGTAATCCTCCATCTGCATTTTCCATAACTGATAATTTGGCCGTTAAACTTTTCGACCTTGAATTTGGAATCTTCCATTGCTCCCACTCAAATCTGAAAGTCTTGCAAATTTACAAAAAACCTCGCTCTGATACCAATTGTTAGGGTTCCAAGCAGATCCAAAGCAAATATGAACTAACAATTATATGTAGATTTAAATACAAAAAATAAAGAAATAAAACAGGATACGAATAAGATAGAGATTTAACGTGGTTCACCCATAATGGGTTACGTCCACCATACACAGTCATCCAATCTTTCTTATTATCCAGCAAAAATAGTACATCAACCTTACAATGCCTGAAGCATCCCAACCGCTTATAACATGCATTTTTAGGGAAACAAACAAAGTCGGCCTTTTTAGGGTTTTATTACAATGCCGGCGAGGATACGTGCTGAGTGTACAATACTTTACTGATCAGTCACCACATTTCAACAATTGGTATACTGTCCTAAACTAGTATAATTGTAAAGTGTGATGAGTTATCATGCACCGACACTTTAGCGGTGTTTATGTGTCGTGTTACCAAATATGTCTAGATGCATTATACCTAGGAAATTGTAGTCTAATCTTATTGGACCAACATGAAATCAAATTCCTATATGAGGACATCATGTCTAGGGTTTTGAGGAGTTGAAATGTGCAAGTATTGTAGAACAGATTAGGTCTGCGTGAAATTGGTATATCACTAGAAAGATTGTGAGTCCAAAGGATAGAAGAAAGAAGTAAAGTTGTAATGTATTAACGAAGAACTGTTAAGGATCTAATCAAGAATTGTGTGCTACTTTCTAGATCATTCACTTGTTGATTACTAATCTCTTTGACAAGTCTGAAACCCTTAATCGGGTAGGCCCAGCCAAGCCTATTGTAAATCCTCTAACAAGGTGGTTCACAATTGTGGATCTGAAATCCTTTAACATGGTAGTCTTTAACAAGACTTATCTCCTAATAGAGATCTGGATTCCTAATAGGATCTCTTTTGGTGAAGAGCATTGTAAGGCGTTAACCGCTCTGGTTACTATTCTATAGATAGTTTACTTGTGAGTTTTACTCACCGTGGTTTTTCCCATTTGGGTTTCCATGTCAAAATATCTTATGTTATGGTGATTGTGCTTCTGTGGGTGAATGTTTTGTTTTCTATTTGGCTTGTTTATGTTTTGACTAGTTTGTTGTTTAAACTACTACACCGGTTTGTTGAAAAATTGTTTAAGAGTTTGGTTAAGTTTTTAGGCATACTAATTCACCCCCCCCATCTCAGTATTCATCAATTGGTATCAGAGCCAACCTTTCTATAAGTCTAACCACTTGAAAGGAGATATGGGGGAATACAGCATGAGGGAACTCACTCACCATCTGACTGAGTCTAAGAGAGCCTATGATGAACTCAAAATCAAGTATAAAGCCTCTTTAGCCAAGAGAAGAGAACTTGTTGATAAATTGATGGAATTTACTAAAAAAGGCTCTTCTAATGAAGCAGACATGGAGGCCCTATTCAGAGAAGTGGAGAAAATAAATAAATGCAAAACTAACCTAAGGAGGGAGTTGGAAGGACTGACTATCAGGATGAGTAAGGAGCTAGAAAACAGAAGAAAAGTTGAAGATTTAGTGAAAGACAAGGAGCATGAGATCTCTAAGTTAAAACAAGAGATTGGTACCATCACCACTCATCTGCAAGATGGTAATGAAGAGAAAGAAGAAATACAAGAAGAACTCAATGTCGCTATCTCTCACAATGAAACCTTGATGAAAACCAATGATACTCTTTCCAAGGAACTTGTTGAGTCAAAAGAGATACTTGCAAATTTCAACAGGAGTGCTGCTAAATTGGAACAAAAGCTGGAATCAGTGAAGCCATCAAAGGATACCACCGGACTTGGTTTCTCTGCATATGAGGAAGGTGAAACCTCTAGACCCAAGAGCAATGCACCAAAAGAGAAACTAGTACCTAAGAACAACAACAAGAGAAAAGGTAAGTCAAAGTTTAAACTTGTATGCTTCAATTGTCATAAGGAAGAACATACTGCCAATGTATTTAGGAGAAATGGTTACAATAATTTTCCTTACATGCAAAAAAATGTGGCTAGAACTGGTAGATTTAATGGTTACTATTATGCACGCAATGAGTTTGGGCATAGAGATTTTGAGTGCAGTTCGGTTATGAACAACTCTTGAAGTTATGCACCAAGATCTAAAGGAGTTGTCCCGAAACCCAAACCGGTACAAAACCTATGACCACTGGTCAAATGGTTATGGAGCGGAAAATAGTTGGAGAGCAGCCTATTTGATCTATCGTGGTAATGGTCACATTGTTGCAACATGCAGAAGGAAGAATGGAAATGTGAACACCCGACCATGGAGAACACCTGGTATGGTATGCTATCATTGCAACAAACCGGGACACACTGCCAGAACATGTAGACTGAGAAAGAATCCATTGGGAGGCATATCAGTCGACCCAGAAGGGAAGATCGATGTTGAAACCGTTCAGGTGGATATGGATAAAACTTGGAAAAAGAAATCTGAAGAGAAGCCACAAGATGTACTAGTTTCTGCACCTAGTGTGGAGACCCCTAAACCGGCAAACTGAGCTCCGAAAAGCTTAGGGGGAACATATTGGTAACAATGTTTTGAACCCTTAGAGTATATCAGTAAAGTGCCTTTATCGATATTGGTTACTTGTTGACCGATAGAAGAAACAAAGTGGTAAAAGGAAAAGTTAGGGTTTGTGCCCTGACGGTGATGCATTTATTATGGTAGGTAGGAGCATATTTAAAAGTGACTTTCATCGTCATTTTTACTTACCTATTTTCAAGGAAGAATTTTTTTAGCTTGAGTAGAGAAACAAGAGTGATTCATCTTGCATTCAAAAGAATTCAGGAAGATATCTTGCACAAGATTTTGCAGCTATTCAGAGTGGAGGTCAGAGTGGTAAAACAAGCTTTTGGAGAAGTGTGTTGCGTTCGACATCAGTGTACCCTAGTTCAAAATCGGCGAACCCTAGTTTGGAATAAAAAAGGTATTTTTTGTCGAATCACTCTTATCATTTGGAATTATCTAGATATGGCTTCTACATCTAAAATCCCTTCTAGTTCTACCGAACCTGAATCATCTGAGTTTCTTAGAAAGAAGGTGAAATATAATGCCCTATCTCAAATTCCCACCCGAGTCATTGTCAAAGGGGATGTTTCAAGATATATTGATTGCAAACTAGAAGACCTAGGGTCTCTAGTGATTCACTCCTAGCTGAGTTTGTTCTATGGAGATGATAAGAAGATTAAAACTGAGTACATCATAATTGACAAGAAGAAACTTAACAATGCAGTATATTTTCTCGAGGAATTTACAAAAGAACACATTAGGATTATTCTAAGTAGGGTTCATGGTGATAAGATGTACCTTGATGGAACTCGTGATATTACATCGGAGGTAATTCATGCTATGACTGGTTTCTACAATGTTGGGGAAGTCACCGTTCTTTGCAAGATCATCAGAACCAAAGTGACAGAGCTCATCGATTCTATGAGCGACCATCGAACAATGACTATAAACACCATAAAAGATGACTTGGTGAAATATGCGTGCATGGTAATCAGGTATAGAGTATTATATTCTAGCAAAATGAATTCTGTTCCTACAGCTGCGGTACATGCCGCTTATAGGATGATCAAGGATAATGCAGAATGTGACTTATGTACCTACATGCATAAACAAATCATGGAGAACCTGAAGTCCATCAAACTGGAAAAAACTTTGAGGTTTCATTTTGGTCAACTACTTGTCAGTTTGTTTTTCTATTTTCAAGGATATTTTCTAAGAGTTGGTAATGTTCAATGGTCGGGTGACCTACCAATTTCTAGACAAATAAAGGTGAGTCTACAAGTAGTGGGATTTGCGTATCCAGAGGCTCTGAATAGGTATTTTGATGAGTTGAGACTAAAGGTGAACCAAAGAATGAGAATATCTAGTGATCTAGTTAAAAAATATGAAGATGATATCTATTTCACAATCAAAATAGATCATTGCATAATGCAAGCGGTTGAGCCTAGAGAAGATGAAGTTGAGCCTATGGGATATGAAGAGGTAAATGATATACTCATAGGGTATGCCTCTACCCTACTTGCTTCACCACTAGATCTAAAGAAGAAGAGGACCGATACTTACTTTGAGAGGATCAAATCTATTGAAGTACCAAAGCAGAAAAAAGAGTAAAGCAGAGCCATCAACATTGGTACCGGTTACATCTACTGCTTATCCAAGAGTGACCAAGAGGTCACCAGCCAAAAATAAACCAGAGGGTATTCCACCAAAGGTATTTGAAAGGAAGAGAAAAACCAGGAATAGCTCACCGGATTCAGAAGACATTGAACTAGAGGTAGAAATGAAGAAGACAAGGCAATCAAGCAAGAAGACGAAGTCAACCGGTAATGTACCAGCAACCTCTGCACCGGTAAATATACATGTTGCTTCTTACCAACCTATGACACATTTTCAAAGAATTATGAAGAATGTTAAAAGGAAAGTACTTGATGATCGAAAAGAATATTTTGATGATCTTAGGGATAGTGAAAAGGAAGAAGTAGAGCTAGAGATCATTAAATATTTGTGATAATGATCGGTCTCCGATTGACATTAAATCTGTTGTTCCTAATTCTTTATATAATTATTTGGATAATAAATGGCACATTGTCATTGAAAAGGAGCAAGGAATTAGGGAATAAATTTTTGCCCAATATTTTTCTGATGCCTCTAATTCAGAATTGTTTGAGATTCTTATTCGGTACAAAGGCATCTTTTTCATGTGAAGAAGAAGACTTCAACTACTTGGAGGCAAAACCTTTGAAGTGGGAAAAGACACCCATCTACAGGTTAAAGGAGCTATCAAAATGCAGAAAGTATCTGAAGCTAATAGGCAGGCTGAGCAAGAGCCTGACCTATCCACACCCAAACTGGATGAAATCTTTGATAGTTTTGGTGAAAGGATAGTAGAACAAAATGACCCCATTGATGTTGATGCACTAGATGTTGAGGACACCACTCTAGAGAGGGAGAAAGATGAAGAGGAGAGAGTGGAGAAAGAAAAAGATTAGAAAGAGGCAAAAGAGAAACAAGAAAAAGAGAAACTAGAAAAAGAAAAAGGAGAGAAAGAGAAACTGGTAAAAGAGAAAGAGGAGAAAGAACATCAAGAGAAAGAGCAAGCCGAGAAAGAGAGATAAGAGAAAGAGAGAGAAGAGAAGGAAGAAGAGAAGAAGAAGGAAGAGGAGAAGAAGAAGGAAGAAGAGAAGAAGAAGGAGGAAGAATAGAAGAAAAGGGAATAAGAGAAAAAGAGGGAAGAAGAGTGGAAGAAAGAAGAAGAGAAGAAGAGAGTAGAAGAGGAGAAAGAGAAGGCCACCAAGGTAGCCCAGGAAAAAGAAGAAGAGGAGAAGAAATGAAAAGAGGAGATCAAGGCAAAGGAAGGAGGACATAATCCGAAGGCAACTAGAGATCAAGCCAAGTAGGTTGATCCAACCGGTCCCACCGATTTGACTATTGCCTATCTTACTCAATCAGTGGATGAAAGTGAGCTACTAAGGAGCATTCAACTAGTGCAGGTTAGATTGGAAGAATAGAGGAAAAAGAAAGAACAAGATGTCATTCAATTTGTTGTTGACACTCTTTCCAATCTAATCCCTGGTACGAACCTTCCCAGTACTGATTCCTCATTGGCCAAGTTAAAACTTCTTTGCATTGTGGTAGATGATTAGTGCAATCTTTAGAAGATGCTCCCTAGGTTTCTACAGAGAAGAAGCATGAAAAATCTCTGATAGTTTCATTAGTAAAGAAAATGGATGTAGATAGAGAAAAAAACTACTTAAGCATAAGGATGATATAATTTTAGGTATGGGTGAAGGTAACCTACTCTTGAGCAAAATCTGCCTACCTCACCTATTTTGTGATGATGCTCTGAAAAAGAATAGTCAACTGCAATAGAAGTTACAAAAGTATATCGACAACTTCAAATTGCCATATGATTCATTCACAGTGTATGGACAGACTATTCACACTCACCAACATCAAATTGCAAAGATTGAATCAGAGATCTGCAAGCGGACTCAAGACCTATAGGAGCTCCAGTTGCTTCTATTACCAAAATTGCAGGTTCTTCAGAAGTGCTTCCTGATCTTGGAGGCTATTACTATTGTAGACACCTAAAAATGGTCAACGCTTGCGAGGTCATACTTTAACATTTGTGCATTGCCTCAGTTTAGGTTTTTGCATCGCATTAACATTTCTCCTATGTCACGCACTTGATTTTTATCATTTGCGAGCATCGAGTCATTCTTCTACATTCTTCAATCATCTCGTCCTCGAATTTGGTCTTGTCGACAGCATTATCCAGTCATGATTTTGATCGATTTTATCTTGTTGCATCAATGTGCATATTAATTTGTCATCATTTTGGACATCGTCAATCCTAATTAGGGTTTTGTCCTCTTTTCAATCTTGTCATCATGTGATTGATTTGTCATCGATCGTGGTCATTATCAATCTTGTCATCTTGCAATCCATTTTGTCATCGATTCTTGTCTTCTTGTCGATTTTGTCATTTTGCGATCATATTGTCATCAATCGTTATCTGTCTCAATTATGTCAATTTGGATCAATTTGTCATTGTTCCTCTTCAATTGGCACATTTATCAAATCATTTATCACATTGGTCATTTATCAATCCAAAATCAAATCAAATCGAGTCAATTATCTTTCAAGACCTAATTCGCCTTCTAGGGTTTCATGATTGCTTATCATTTTCTTCCTTTAGGATTAATAAATTATTTATTTATCCTAAGTCTTCTCATCGCAATTAAATATTTATTTAATTGGCTAATTATTCCTCCTTGTGAATGAATTAATTAATAAATGAAAAATTATTGATTAATTCACTTAATTCCTAATTTCATTATTTCCTAATTCTTAATTTCCACCTATTTTCTAATTTTCTAATTCAAATTCCACCTAATTATCTTGTCTCTAGTTCTCCCTATTTGTGTGCTTCATGCGTCATACTCTTGACATAGCAATTTGTCATAGAGTTTTGTCTTGACATAGAAATGTGTCATAGAATTTGTCATAAAATGTCATAAAATGTCATAAATTCTTGACATAGAAATTTGTCATGAATTGTCATAAGCCTTGCATAGAAATTTGTCATAGATATGCTATTATTGATTTGAATTTCTATTCAAATCTCTTTCATGCTAATTTTCTCATTTATCCAATTCTTCTATAAATTGGATGATCTTCATCAATCAAAGCCCTGAAATCCGAATTTTCTATCAAACTACCGAACTTATGCTTCTAGTACTCTTGAATTTTTTCATCAAATCTTGCTTTCAATTGTGTGTGCACTTGTAGGTGAGATCCACAAACCCATTGAAGAGGAAAGAACAACAATGGAGCCGCATGGAAGGAGTATTCAATTCTACGTCTGGTTTGCATAATTTTCATTTTGAATGCTTTGTTTTCATACCTCCATTGAATGTGCTTTGGAATTAGGTTCATTTCAATGAGTGTTCTTATGATTAAGTTATCATGTCTTGTGTTTTGATTGATCTACTTGTTTTGATGATTCCTAATTTCTACGCTACATTAACTGGTGAACCCGATGTGAATACTAACCTTCTAACCATCTTACTGTGTTTTGGAGTGCTTCTAAGTTGATTTGCAGGTCAAAAACTCAAAGACAGGGCCGTGCAGTGCATTCTGGACACTCCTGCGCCTATGTGAAACATTCTGTGCCTGTGTTGAGACATCTTGCGCCTGTGTTGAAGACACTCTGTGCCTGTGTTAGACACCCTGCGCTTGTGTCCTAACTTCTGCGCCTGTGTAAAGTCCAGAACAGAGGTGAAAAATGCAGTTTTTACTTGAAAAATTTTATATGTTTTAGTAAATTGCAATTTTGAGGGTCTTCGGTGCATTTGTGGACAAATATGGTGCAGAAACATGACGAGACATCATTGATGTTTCCAAAATTTGGTTCTAGATTATTTGAATACCTTTCCAACGCATCAAACGGTTTGTAATTTGGAGCTAGGATGAGAAAGTTATGCCTTCTCAAAGTGGACTGAAATTTTGATAGTTTTCATAAACCAGATCATCTGTGCTTTGGATTTTGGTACTAATTATTTGTGCAGGATCTTGGCATACGCATGACAAAGACTACAAATCAAACTACTAACATGTGTTATGCAGATTCGATGGTCAAAGACAACAAATCAAACTTCTGACATGTGTTTTTGCAGGTTGCCTTGGAGAAAAAACCAAATTGTGTGTTTGAGATTTTTAATTAGGCACTTAGTGATTTATAAATAGGTGGAAATGAACCTTTGTTTGCTTTGATTGTTAAGTATGACATTGGAGTAGGAGAGTATGCTCTCATCCTTCTTAGGGTGATCAGAAATCCAGATCTTCGATACCATGCTTGTGTTGTTGATTGTTTGTCTCCATTAGAGGGCCTGCCTTCCCGACCACTTTGCTTTAGCAAGCAAGTGATAATCGTGAGAAGGGGACGACCCAAAGTGAGTACGGCTAGAATTCCTTGGCAAACTAACTCACTATAAAAAAAATACCCGATGAGCGAAAGCTTTGAAGGAAGTGTTACGTGGGAATTGCAGTTACTTGGGAAGTGATGCCCCTTGAAACTCTTTCTCATATCAACATCTAAGTAGGGCCTCTTGGTCTAAATCGCGCTTGCGCGACTACATTTGTTTGGTATCTTGATGGGCTTAATTTCTCAATCATGCTTGCATGACATCAAGGAGTAATGCTTAACAGAAATCCTTACTACATACCTTGTTTTTAGAGGCCAAAAACCCTTCTAGTTGCTTGAGAAGGACAAGTTCGGATACTTGGAAGAGATACTAAGTTCGCCATGGGGAGATTCCATGGGGACTGATTCTTGGCTGCCCTGAGAAGTGAGTGTCGTGGAGGGGAGCCCGTGGGGTCAAGCATCTATGTATTCTCCTTGAATCTCATAATGAGTCTACCTCTCAAGTACCTAATGTCTTTGCCTACCATAAGGAATGTGGAAATGAGCATGATTGCCTTGAGTCTAAGTTGTAACATCTTGTATTATTTGATTGTCAAAAGTTGAATGTTATCCCATTTCAAAAGCAAAACACATTGATCAAAACAAGATTAAACACAAGAGACATTCATCCAACAAAAATTCAACAAGATTCAAAGATCATCTTCCAACATGGTTATCAAACATTGTTCAAAAATTTGTCTCAACATTCATGTCACTTGGATTTAGGTTCATCCTAGGTTGCATGTTGCAAAGTCATTGTCAAGTATCAAGGTTAGGTTTTATCTAAGTCATACTCTTTTGCATATCAATAAGAGTCATCCACTTGCATATGTCCTCTTGCATTAGAGTAATATCATTGTCATACATTCATATTTGCATACCCTACGTCTCTTCATTAAGCTTAAGTCATCATCATATCATATTAAGATCACTTGCATATTGATTGTCCCTTAGCATATAGTGTCAAAACTAGGTCTTGTCATACTTGAGCAATCCAAATCTTTGATAAACCCTAAGTCATTGTTAAGAAGTCTAGACCTTATCAAGTCTTTCGTCCTTTTTGTCATCAATATCATTTCGTCAAACCTAGCTTAGTATCCAAGCATATAGGGGAGACATTGTCATCTTGTCCTTTGTCAATTAAGTCCTTTTGTCCTTTGAGGTCTAGATATCATTTCAATTTCCTAAGGGTCTCTTTTAGATTGGCATTCAAAATTTTGTCAAAATCTTCAAAAACAACAAAAACATAGATTGCATTTTCATTTATTTAGTTTGCACTTAGTTGCATATCAAATATTATCCTTGAAAAATTCCAAAAACATTGCATAGTGACATGTCTATTGACACAAGGTTCCAAGCACCAATGATGCAACAAAGTTTGACATATCAACCGACAAGGCAATCACAATTATATCCAACCCAACAACAAGGCTATATCAATCAAACTTATCATGATGAAACAAGTCTCCAAATACAAAAACTAGAGGTGAAACTAGCTCAAGAACAAGAGATTTTGGAACAAAAAGTGAAAAACAGTGAGAAGATTAGATCACAAATGTCCAAAATGCTTCAAAAATTTCCAGGTCAAAATCCAAAGATTGAGCCAATTGATGTAAGATCTCTTCTTGAACGATCAGACATACCAGCTCTCCTCTCGCAAATAGAGATGATGAAACAATTACAAAAAAGGAGACAACATCAATTTCAACATTATGTGCCTCCACAACAAGAACAAGGTGTTTTCTATCAATCAGATTTTCAACCATCACAACCAATGGTCCAACATATGCAACCAACACAATCAATGGTCCAATTTCAACAATATGTCCAACCAACTATACAATGTCAACAAATAGTTCAACCAAGGGTGGAATATCAACAAGTTCAAGTTCAACCAACATATCAATGTCAACAACCGCAACCAAAAATTCAAAAACAAAACTTGCAACATGCACCAAGCCAAATTTTGAACATGTCAAAACAATCTGATCAACATCTAGTTCGAAATCAAAGCATGACATCAAATCAAAAACAAGTTCAAATTCCAAGTCCAACCATGTCAAAACCTAAAAAGAAAGGTGGGTTTATTGCAATGTTCTTAAGGAACCTACCAAGTGAGTCCTTTGAGGAAGATAAAAATAATACAATTATGTCTAGCAATGCCTCATCCCCTCGCGAGAAAATTGACTCTCCAGTGGCATCTATCCCTACACCTCTAGAAGTTTCACAAGAACCTTCTATATTGTCCTCATCAAACAATACACCCAAGGATGCAATTATTCAAGAGATATCCATAATTGATTGCCACGATAATCCAATTCATGATGCACATCCTTGACATGTTTCAAAAATACAAGATCCAATGCCACCATCCACTTTATTGCCATTACCTATTTTAGAGGACCCCATTCCAAGTCCCTCTTCCTCATATTTAAGCATTGATTCCTTGCTAGAATCCATCACAAATGTTCAAAATGCATTTCCTTCATGCCAAAACATTGATTCCTTGTCAGAATCCTCCAGGCATATCCAAAGTCCAACCCCATGTCAAGAGGATAATTTAGAGCATGAAGAAACGTGTCTTAAAATAGATCAAGATCAAGATCCTGAAACCTTATCATCCCATCCAATTGTTGACCAGGATCTCATCTTCCCAGACACTCACGATGATTCCCCTATTCTTGTCCATCCTATCCAAAGTCCTATTGACACTCCATTGCTCGAGCAAGATCAAGATATCCTAGTCCATCCAATCCCAAATGATCCCCTTCCATTTCATGAATGCAATGTCCTTTCAAATCCCATTGACATTCCACTTCCTGAGAAATATCAAGATATCCTTTCCATCCTTTCCGATGATTCCATTGAAAGTCAAGAGCAAAGTACCTTTAAAGAGGATTCCAATGATCTTCCTCCTTGTCAAGATGAAATTCTTCCTTCAGATCCTCCACAAGATCCTATTGTTCCTCCATCTCCTTGTCTTAATCCTCCATATACACTCCAAGATCGTATTCCTTTTGATGATCCCATTATTTCTCCCATTCCATCTCTTGAAGAGCCTATCATTGAACCATGTCCACTACACACTCCTAGTCCCCCTCATGATCCTGATACCCCTCATGATTCTAACGTGTCAGTGCAAGATGTTCATGAACCCTCGACATGCATAATGGGTTCTTCCACTTTAGTGCAATCCGATCCACTTCAAGATCTCATCATTTCCATCATATCACCTCTGCCTCAAAATGGGCTCGCATCTTCTTGCCAAAGCAAAGAGTATCCTATTAGTCAAAATATTGATAAAGGAAAAGGGGTAGACCTTCACAAGCAAGAACCCTTTCATATCAAAGAGTATACTAATGGTCATGGCTATAGAGCTCACACTCAAGGCGTTGGTATCCCTTCAAAGTCAAAATCCAAATGTCCACCTTCCCCATCATCGCTTCCATCCATTCTAGGTCCCTATATCCCTCCATCTCCTATGCAACATCAGCAAAGGCACACATCTTGGAGAACCTTCCATCCATCCCACATGCCTCCATATTATTCCCATCCACACCAACATTCATTTCCTCCTCCAAGCAATTTGGATGCCAAGTATAAACATCATAAGTCTAGCAATCCACATGTATTCAAGGATCAACATGTCCAATATAATCGACATGTCAAAACAACGAACAATATGATCTATAAAGAAAAAGAAAAATCCAAAAGGCCACAAAGGCCCACTGAGCAAAATCAAGCAAAGTCAAAATATATATGGATTCCTAAATCCCTTGTGCAAGCAATGCACTCCAAGGAACCACAAAAGCATGAAACATCAAAAACCATGTGGATTCCCAAGAAGCTCCTTGAAGCACAAAGAGAAACATCAAACTTGGCATCCAAAATTGCTATTCCTCCATCCAAACCTTCCAAGTCTATTTCTCCATCACCTCCTTCATCCATTTTGGGCCCTTATGTGCCAAAATCCCAAGCTATTCCTCCATCAAAATCTCAATATCCAAAATACATCTTTCCTCCATCAGTCCATCACCCCTCAAGGTGTGTGCCAATGTTGATCTTGCCTTCATTTCCATCCACTAAAGCCCAATTCTTCCAATACCCTACCTATTATCCAATTCATATTTTCCATCCTTCGATCCCTTCGGTCCAATCCTTTGCATAAATCCTTGCCTTAGTGTCATGTCATTTTCCATGTCCTTATCCTACCAACGTCTTTGAGCATACTTTTAAAGGTCATGGTCCATTCTTTTCAAGGCTACTATCCAAATAAAAAGACACTTGAGTCCTTCTTCCATCCCCTATCATGTGTCTATCATCTATTGAAAAAGTCAAAATACAAAAAAAAAAAAAGAGACAAAAAAGTGAGAAAAAAAAAAAAAGTAAAGAAAAATAATTCGTTCACTGGTGAAAACCTGGCAAACAGGCGCCTTGGGCAAGTACCATGATGAAAACCTGGCAAACAGGCGTCATGCGTAATTTATGAACTTCTTGCACGCCACACTTGGGGGCAGATTCCCTCCTTCATATCCTATTACCTTTCATATCCTATTGCCCCTCATGTCCATTTTCCCTTTCCACCTTTGATCTTGACAAGGCTGAGGATCTTCATGAGCATCATGCATCTTGTTTGCAGCTTTTAGTCCATCATAGCTTTTGGTCTTTATCCATTTGCTTATCATAACTTTTCATCCATATTCCCTAGCTTATTGCAACTTTCTGCCACTATCCCTTAGCCAATCCCGACCTTCAGTCCATGTCCCTTATCCATTCTTGGTCTTGCTTATCCTATCCATATCTTATCACTATCCATACACTCATTTTCATTCCTTGATCTTGATCTGACATAAGGACGTAAAATTTAAACATGGTTTCAAAAGCCTCTTGACATGTCCCTCATGCCATGTTCCTGCTTTACATTATCATATCCAGTCTCTTGTCCCATCACGCAATAGCCCTTGAAAATTGCATCCGCGTTGTCTCCATAATAAAGGCCTTTATCTTCCTTCTATCCACCAACATTTCAGCAAGCCTATTTATTCACCTATCATATTCCTTTCCTTGCTAGACACTGGGGGCAAAAAATCATAAAAATTGAAAAAAGTCCTGAAAAAAAAATCCATAAAAATCCAATAATGTCCTGAAAAAATCATAAAAATTGAAAAAAAGCCCTGAAAAAAGTCATAAAAATTGAAAAATGTCCTGAAAAAAAAATTAAAAAAAAAAAAAAATCCAAAAACATCAAATAATGTCCTGAAATAATCCAAAAAAAAATAAAATCAAATAATGTCCTGAAATAATCCAAAAAAAAATCGAATAAAGTCCTCAAAAAATCTCTAAAAATCATATAAAGTCCTGAAAAAATCTCTAAAAATCATATAAAGTCCTGAAGAATGAACACAAAAAAATTGTAAAACTCCAAAAACCAACATAAACATTTTGCAATAAAGTATTCCCTTTATGCATCGATAGCTCACTGAGTATACATCCAACGAATCGCAATCAAACACTATGCTTTAATGAAATCACGCATTACCAGATGAACTTTTTCAACTCAAACCAAATATTCAAACTGATCCAAATTGTCTTATCAATCGAATATCCGCATTAAAAATTATTTGTCCTTGTCACATTATCATGGGTCTTATATAGGGTGTGGTATACTCAAAACCAGACTGTGTCCTGTCTTAGATGGGGTATCGCATTTCCTGAAACCAGACAGCATGATCGTCCTATCAGCACGTTCAACTTTTGACAATAAAGATCAAGATGTTTGTTTGTTTGCTTGAATTTGTGAGTCTTATCTTTTTATTAATTTATCTTTGGCTTCGATCATGTCCCTATGTTGCTCGATGATGTCACTGAGTGATTTAGAGTGACCGGGATGGCTCATGGTCTCTTTCTTTGATTGTGATTGTCGTTTGTCTGGGATGTGTCTGTCTTTCACAAATAGGGTTGCATTTCAGCTCTGGCCTTCAATGCCATGACGCTACGCATCCATTTTGCTAAATAAAAATAAAAGGTTCTCACCTACAAAGTGCATTACTGAAAGCAAATTTTTTCTTCATCTCTAATTTTCCTCTGTCTCATTTCTTCTTAACACTTCTTCTGTCCGGTCGGATAGTCAGTTCAGTCTAGTGCTCTGATATCCAAGCACATATGATGCATCCTGCATCCATTTGGTTAGTAAATTTGCATTCCATCACATATTACATCAAACATTTATCCATTTCATTTCATAAATACATCAAAAATCAATACAAATGCTTTCATACATGTTCATACACAAGTGCATAAGTCATCCATACATGAAAAAAAAATAACTACAAATCATTGCATCCCATCATATCGATGCATATCATATCACATATCACAATCATGTCGGAGTACAAAATCGGACTATCTGTCCTAAGTATGGCCCACAGGCTGACTACAACATGTCAAACTACATATGTCCACTCTCTGTCATAAGGAGTATGTGCCTCTATCACGGGGTGCTCCCTCTATCCTCCTCATCCCCGCAATGTCCCGTAAGCCCTCAAAATTCATGAAATCCAAAACATGGGTTTTTGAGATACATACCGCTGCTCTTGCGTCCTCCGATCATCTGAATGTGTGTACACGTTCTCCAAGGTGATCCGTCGTTGGAATGTTCGCCATCTGTCTGCAAGTGTCCTTGTCCAGAGCAACAAATTCTCCTCTTTGGCTAGTGCAAATGAGCAATTTTCACCCTCTTGGTCCCATTTATAGCTCTTTGTCATTGCATAGATGGATGTGCGTCCTCTCCATCTTATGTTGGTCGCGGTCTTGTGCACCTTAAATTGCTTGTCCTTCATGCATCTGATATCTGATTTTCAGTCCCTTTGATCCTATCATTTTTTATTGATCAATTGGCCTCTTTTCCACATGTTTCCGGCCAATTCCTCGAGGGGGCATGCATATTTCATTATTATTGTCTGGGGCATTTTCATTATTGTTCTTTGAAACAACGCTTAAAATCGCATTGTCTCAAAGAGGGGCAAAATGTAGACACCTAAAAATGGTCAACGCTTGTGAGGTCATACTTTAACATTTGCGCATTGCCTCATTTTAGGTTTTTGCGTCGCATTAACATTTCTCCTATGTCACGCACTTGATTTTTATCATTTGCGAGCATCGAGTCATTCTTCTACATTCTTCAATCATCTCGTCCTCGAATTTGGTCTTGTCGATAGCATTATCCAGTCATGATTTTGATCAATTTTATCTTGTTGCATCAATGTGCGTATTAATTTGTCATCATTTTGGACATCGTCAATCCTAATTAGGGTTTTGTCCTCTTTTCAATCTTGTCATCATGCGATCGATTTGTCATCGATCGTGGTCATTATCAATCTTGTCGTCTTGCAATCCATTTTGTCATCGATTCTTGTCTTCTTGTCGATTTTGTCATTTTGCGATCATATTGTCATCAATCGTTATCTGTCTCAATTATGTCAATTTGGATCAATTTGTCATTGTTCCTCGTCAATTGGCACATTTATCAAATCATTTATCACATTGGTCATTTATCAATCCAAAATCAAATCAAATCGAGTCAATTATCTTTCAAGACCTAATTTGCCTTCTAGGGTTTCATGATTGCTTATCATTTTCTTCCTTTAGGATTAATAAATTATTTATTTATCCTAAGTCTTCTCATCGCAATTAAATATTTATTTAATTGGCTAATTATTCCTCCTTGTGAATGAATTAATTAATAAATGAAAAATTATTGATTAATTCACTTAATTCCTAATTTCATTATTTCCTAATTCTTAATTTCCACCTATTTTCTAATTTTCTAATTCAAATTCCACCTAATTATCTTGTCTCTAGTTCTCCCTATTTGTGTGCTTCATGCGTCATACTCTTGACATAGCAATTTGTCATAGAGTTTTGTCTTGACATAGAAATGTGTCATAGAATTTGTCATAAAATGTCATAAAATGTCATAAATTCTTGACATAGAAATTTGTCATGAATTGTCATAAGCCTTGCATAGCAATTTGTCATAGATATGCTATTATTGATTTGAATTTCTATTCAAATCTCTTTCATGCTAATTTGCTCATTTATCCAATTCTTCTATAAATTGGATGATCTTCATCAATCAAAGCCCTGAAATCCGAATTTTCTATCAAACTACCGAACTTATGCTTCTAGTACTCTTGAATTTTTTCATCAAATCTTGCTTTCAATTGTGTGTGCACTTGTAGGTGAGATCCACAAACCCATTGAAGAGGAAAGAACAACAATGGAGCCGCATGGAAGGAGTATTCAATTCTACATCTGGTTTGCATAATTTTCATTTTGAATGCTTTGTTTTCATACCTCCATTGAATGTGCTTTGGAATTAGGTTCATTTCAATGAGTGTTCTTATGATTAAGTTATCATGTCTTGTGTTTTGATTGATCTACTTGTTTTGATGATTCCTAATTTCTACGCTACAACTATAACATAGGAGATGAGAACTATCGATGCAATGGAAGAATTAGCCTTCCAGATGAAGATCGAGAGTGAAATTGCTGCCTCACTTCTTGATTCATGGTTTTCAGACATGAAGAATTTTCTAAAAAACTTTAAAATTCTTTTTGAGAAGTTTTACTCTTTATTGTCATGAACATATACTCTATTTTTATGTTATGCAATATAACTTTGGTAAATTTTGGTGAAAAAGGGAGTGTTTGCATTAATTTGTCATTGTTGGCAAAGGGGGAGTAGTATTGAAAATTTCATGCACATACTTGTAATTTTTGCAAAGGGAGTAGTCTATATGCTTAGGGGGAGTAATTTTGATTATGGCATCTATTTTTGTTTTGTAAGCACTTAGATGTAAAAATTTTCCTAAGTGTTGCCATCAATGTCAAAGGGGGAGATTGTTGTTATTTTAATAATGTTTAAGTTGTGATTGTCATTGATGGACACACACTTATTTTATGTATGAGTTATTCTCCATCGATAACATGTGTTGTGTTGTTCACACTGGTATTATATGCTATTGTATGTATAGTCTTTATTTGTAGAAGACTATCGGTGTTTTGTAGAAGATGCTTACCAGTCGTAGCGATATGAAAACATCGAAGCGGTCTGAAGACCTCAAGTGGAACGAGGACCCCTAGCAATAGTTAATCTTTTTGATTGGAACATTATGTTCCAGTTTTCCAGTCTTTATTCGTTAACTGGTAATCGGTATAATTGTAAAGTGTGATGAGTTATCATCCACCAAAACTTCAGCGATGTTTATGTCTTGTGTTACCAAATATGTCTAGATGTACTATACGTAGGAAATTTTAGTATAATCTTATTGGACCGACATGAAATCAAATTCCTATATGAGGACATCATGTCTAGGGTTTTGAGGAGTTGAAATGTATGAGTATTGTAGAACAGATTAGGTCTATGCAAAATTGGTATCTCACTACAGAGATTGTGAGTGCAAAGGATAGAAGACTGAAGTGATGTTGTAATGCATTAACGGAGAATCGCCAAGGATCTAATCAAGCATTTTGTGCTACTTTCTAGATCATTCACTTTTTGATTACTAATCTCTTTGACAAGTCTGAAACCCTTAACTGGGTAGGCCTAGTCAAGACTATTATAAATCCTCTAACAATGTGATTCATAGTTGTGGATCTGAAATCTTTTAACAGGGTAGTCTTTAATAGGACTTATCTCCTAACTGAGATTTGGATTCCTAACAAGATTTGTTCTAGTGAAGAACATTGTAAGGCCTTAACCAGTCTGACCTTAATTGGTCTAGTTACTATTCTATGGATAGTTGATTTGTGAGTTTTACTCGCCATGGTTTTTCCCATTTGGGTTTCCACATCAAAATATCTTGTGTTATGGTGATTGTGCTTCTGTAGGTGAATGTTCTGTTTGCTATTTGGCTTGTTTATGTTTTAACTAGTTTGTTGTTTAAACTACTACACTGGTCTGCTGAAAATTTGTTTAAGAGTTTGGTTAAGTTTTTAGGTATACTAATTCACCCCCCCTCTTAGTATTCATTAGACTCTCTACGGGTCCTTGACATCCTCAAACTCAAAGTAGTCTTTCAACTCTCTGATCCAATCGATCAGACTGGGTTTAGTGTTCTAGAAAAGTTAGAAACCTCAACTTTATTCAATTTACTTGCTTGTTCCACTTCTTTTAGGAATATTTCCTCTCTCTCATCATTCAGTCCTTTAACTTCCTCAATCTCTTCACCGGCTTCCTCATATTCATCCTCAAAATCAAGTTTTCTTCTCAAACTAGCCAAAGCATTCCGTATTTCATTCCCCACTTCATTCTTGAAGTCTTCCATCATCTGTTCTACTCTTTGAGGGTTTGTTCTCCTCGATGGAATCTCTTCTTCCACTCTGGTGAACTACCTCATCTCGATGATCTGACTACCGGTTTCAATTGCCTCCCCTCAGTGATCTATTGAATACACATAGAGACTACCTCCAATCAGCAATCTGTCCACCTCAAGGAATGCCTCAATGTCCGTAAACGATTCTTCCACTAGCTGGTCCATAACCAGCTCTAATACCACTTGATGCAGCCATAACCAGTGAAAACCCTCAAAAGAGTCAACTGACTTATGTAGTAAGGGAGACACAACAAAAGCAGCAAGAAAACATAACAAATTCAAATAAATAGATCATTTTAAAGCCATACAACTTTTGAAAATCATCCAACAATCATTATATTATCATCAAAGAACATCCGGTAATTAACCAATTACATGCAGGTTTCAAGCTTGATACTATCCAACCGAGACTCTAAGAATCAACCAAATCACAACATGCAAATCTCAATCCTTATTCTGAGTTCTACTTTCTTTTCCCCTACAAATGATTACCTAACATCACATTTATAACCTCTGAAACACATTCAGGTCGGCCTCATAAGAATTAGATAAATATTTCTAGAAAATAACAACCAAGTAATGCGGTTCAGCAGGAAGGTCGACCACATGCCAAAGAACATCAGACAAGACCCAAAATGAATCTGCATGCCAAGAATCATACTAGTAATGAAAGAAAACCAACTGGTAAGCACAAGAAATGCCTCGGGAACCCAGAAACAACCAACTAGAAAAGAACCCAAATGAGCTATAAATCTGGAATCAACCACATGAAACCACCAGGAAACCAAAAATAATATTTTTCATGAAGAAAAAGAAACTACCAGTTCCAACTGGCAAGAGCACAGAAAATTACACAAAGAACAAAACAAGAACAAAACTGAAAGGAAATATTTATGGTTGATGCAAATTGCCCATTGACCGGGGATGCTCATGCATCAATATGATTATGGACCAGAAGATGAATTTATCAAACCTGAATCAGGAATGCAGTTCAAAATAGTGAACTAGTGACACCAGTAGCATCAGAAAACTCAACAGTGATAGAGGAACAACAAAATGAGTCAGCAAATCAAGAAAATTCAAAGATTCTGAGGTATGTAAAGCTAAACCATTCTGAAGATCAAATTATTGGAGATAAAAGGAAAGGTGTGATGACTAGGAGAAGGTTATCTATTAAAGAGGTATGTTTAATTTCTCAAACTAAACCAGAATCTTTCATTGAAGCAAGCAAGGATGAAAACTGGTTAAAAGAAATGGAAGAGGAATTATATTAGATTGAAAAGAATAAGACATGGGAACTTGTACCTAGACCTAAAGATGAGAACATTATAGGAACTAAATGGGTTTTTAGGAACAAATTAAATGAGGGAGGTCAAGTGGTGAGGAACAAGGCTAGATTGGTTTACAAAGGTTATTCAGAGGAAGAAGGAATTGATTATGGGGAAACTTATTCCCCGGTTGCTAGAATTGAAGCGGTAAGACTTTTTTTGCTTATTTTGCACACAAAAACTACAAAGTATATCAGATGGATGTTAAATGTGCGTTTTTGAAAGGAGATATTGAAGAGGAATTTTACATTAAACAACCTGATGGATTTTCTTTATCAAAAGACAAGGACATGGTTTGCAGATTGAAGAAAGCTTTATATGGACTAAAACAGGTCCCTAGAGCATGGTATGCTAGATTTGATAAGTATCTTTCAAAGATTGATTTCAGTAAAGGTAATGTTCATAGTACCTTATATTACAAAATTGATCATGATGACATATTGATTATTGAAGTCTTTGTGGATGATATCATTTTTGGAGGAGAAGAAGGTTTATGCATCAAATTTGCTAATGATATGAAGATGAATTTGAAAAGTCTATGATTGGTGAGCTGACATTTTTCTTAGGTTTGCAGATTACTCAGATTGATAAAGATATTTTAATTTGTCAAAATAAGTATGTGAAAGAGTTACTTAACAAATTTGGACTCGAGAATTCCAAACCTGACGGTACCCCTATGATAACCAGTTGCAAATTGTCAAAGGATAATGAATCATCTAATGTGAACTTGAGAAGATTCAAATCAATGATTGGTGGTTAGTTGTACCTAACTCAGACAAGACCTGATATAATGAATGTTGTTTGTATTGCTTCTAGATTTCAGGAAGATCCTAGAGAAACTCACGATATTTCTGTCAAGAGGATATTCAAATATTTGGCAAGTACAACAGACTTTGGGCTATGGTATCCAAAGAATGATGACTTCATATTATGTGCATATATAGATTTTGATTGGGCAGGAGATGTGGATGACTGAAAGAGCACTACTAGTAGTGCATTCTTTTTGGGAAGAAGTTGGTTTCCTCGCTTAGTAAGAAACAATCATGCACTTCATTATTTATAGATGAAGCAGAATATGTTGTAGTTGCTACCAACTGTACTCAAATTTTATGGATGAAATAGATGTTAAACGATATAAGAGTAAGTTATGATGAGCCTATTTTTATTCACTATGATAATACTATTGCAATTGATATGTCAAAGAATCCAGTATTTCATTCCAAATCAAAACACATTTCTATTAGATATAATTTCTTGAAGGAAAAGGTTGAAGAGGAAGTCAGATTGGTTTATGTGCCTACTAAGGAACAAATTATATATATTCTAATGAAACCATTACCTAAAGACACTTTTGAATATCTCAGAGATCAGTTGGGGGTTACTAACCCTTCGAAAGAGACTTAGCAATGTAGGGATGTATCAATCTGGTGAGCTTATCAGATATGCTTTTCTGATCCAGGTTGATGAAGATGGTGCTACTACTCAAGGGGAGTAGTGATGCAGAGGTTAGCAACAGTAGGGTGACAAACCCACCTACACACCTTGGTCTTCTTTACCTTGAGCCTCTCTCAAGGCTACAATCACACCTCAAATGTGAAATTGGACCCTTACCCCTAGCAAGGGATGGCACAACACTTCTACACACTTCCTAATACCTATCAAGATCTCCCACAATGCTATTTTGGAGCACAAAGCAAGTATTGGCTTTTGAGGCTTAGACACACCTACCCATTAGTAGCCCTATTTCACTGTCTTTTGGATTTTTCTCCAAATTATACCAAACAACACCCTAAAAAAATTTAGGTTTCAAACTACCTTTTGGGATTACTATCAGATTCCCAAAGATTGGAATTCCACCCTATTCCTGCACTCTTCAACACCTACTTGAGTCGCAAGCATAATTGATCAAGTTAGATCAGTTTTACAAAGGAGGTACATTAGAATGGGATCACAGGAATGTTCCAACTCTTCATGAGGTTTCTTCTATGTCTAAATAATCCAATTACATCCATTCAACTCATCATCTCATAATTGTTCATTGTATGCTCAATGAAACTCATATAATCTAATCTAAACCCTCAATCGATTTAGACAAGAACTTGGTGGTCAGGTTACCTGTTGCCTTCAAAATCTGATTCCCTTTAACATCCTTATAGTGACATGATAACTCTATATGAAGAAGAGATATTAAAGAGAAGGAGACTTCCAGGACAACATATGACAAGGTTTGATTAACCTTCTACACTTCGGACTTATTCAAAGTCCAGGTGGGTATACCTTTGTGAAATAAATTCACCCTTTTAAATGATAAATCCACAGCAAACCAGTCCAAAAACTAGTGGATCTAATCACCATAAAACTAACTGAAACAAAGGAATGAAAATTGTACTCATGTTCAGTATTGACCTACAAAATATGTAATGGACAACCTTGATCTATACCAGTGCCTTATCCAAGGTCACAGAGTCATCTAAGTTCAAACAATACTCTCACAATCAAATATCTCCACATATTCCATTAGTTTGGCTTCTGCAGATCCCTATATATGCCTGACATGCATAAGAATTTATTCATACCAAATTAAACTACGCTCATCAAGATTCAAAATATCTCACAAGGAATTTATTGGTAGAAGTGATTCCTGCATATTTAATTCCCCTCCGGAAGAGAAAAGCTAAGAAACATATCTACTAAAAGTTGCCTTACAACCCCTATACAAATGAAATAACCCTGGATTATTTAGAATGAAACAATAAACACTTGTAAACACATTTGAAGACAACACAAAGTTTTAACTCAAAACCAATGGTTTGTATATTGATATTTTCTTCAAAAAAGTATTACAAGAAACCCTCAAATACTCTCCATTAGAACTTGGAAAAGCTCAGATAAATTTCTGCAGCGTTTTCTTACAATTTTTTGCGATCCTTTTCTACTAGTAATGGTATCCATTTATAACAATATGGATGCATACAAAGCTTTGGACTTTCCTAGGAGAGTTTGTTACAATCATTACTTTTCATGAAGAAATTACAAAATCTTTTACAAATGCGGTTACAAGTCCTTTTCGACCTTCGCGGCTTCTTCTACTTGTTGTCTAGTTGCAACCTCTTCTAACTGCTCTACATCCAGTATGGCATATTTTCTTGTCCACTCATTGTATACATCATCAGTTGGCCATGCAAAGTTAATCACTTTTGCTTTTGCCTTGGCTAACCTTTTCCAAGAATTCCTCATTTTGTTAACCTCTGAATTGAGAAAACCATAATGAGATTTGATTCTCTCTATCTCCTCAATTGTTATGACAAAAAAGGAAGCATCTTCTGAGTTAATAATTCCTTTTATTCTAACTGACAATTTGGCTTCTAATTCCTTAAACCATACTTTTTTGTCCTTCAATTGAACTAGGCTAGCAAAACCCCCTAGAATTAATTCAAATACTTGATCAGTGTACTCTTTCTTGTACAAATTGATCTTCCTATCTGCATTATCTATTCCTTCTGCTAATTTTACTAGGTCCTTTGTGGTATCACAAGTGGATTTGATAATAGGATCAGCCCCTACTTCATCATAGGATACACAAATAAGCTCTAAATCCTACTCTCTAGGCTTCCACTTGTCAAAAATAGGCATTAAAACGGCCTTATCTCCATTAAGTTCATTCCACATATCTAGAATCTTGCTCAAGTTGTTATACAATAATGAGGCCCCAATGGTGTCGACAAAACTTGAAATTGTAGCCCTTACTCTTTCTTCATATTTCTTTCCATACGAGGCTTGAGCCTGTTTTAAATCCTCCAACTCAAGAAGAGTGATCTCAACCAATTGAGAGCTAGAAGGTGCTGGAGATGGTGGGAACTCAATAATGGGGCTTGTAGGTGGAGGTCTTGTAGGAGAAGAGGAGATCATCAGTGTTGAAGACTCACCTTGATGGTACTGTCCTGCCAACTAGCTTTGTAGCTTGGCAATGATGTTGTCTTTACCCCTTACCTCTTCCTTGGCACTATTATAGGCTTTTAAAACTATCTCCAGCTTAACCTAGAGATCTACCTTTTCCTTAGCCTCCCTTTCTACTACTGCAACACTAAACTTTGCAGTCTCTAGCACAGTGCTAGCAGCTTCCACTACCCCATTGCTCTGAACTCTTTTTACTATCATTCCACCAAGGTAACTTGACCCTAGGGTGTTCTTATTTCTATTATTTTCATCTCTTTTAAGAGACCACATGATCAGTCCAGCATTGTCTTTGCTGAAAATGACTCCCTCCATAGGTTTGGTCTCTTTTCTTACTGCCTCTAAAACCAAGGCATCTGCTATGTCCCACTCGGGGAGAATGAGTACCCCATCCTGTGCTACCATGTCTCTTCCCTACTTAGGAGTGATGGTCTTAAAGTCATTAGCCATTTCTTGCTTTATCTCTTCCTCCACCACAACTGGATCTCTGTAAGGCTACTCATCTTTTCTCTTTTCACACCTTGCATTATATTTATCAATGTTCTACTTCCACACAAATTGCATGAATTCTCTTGATGTGACAAAGTTATTGTCAGCCAAGAAATCTTCACTAGCCTACTTAATCTCTGGATCCCACTCCTGGCCTTTGAACTCATTATTAGTGATGTTCATTTCAGCAGTAAGGGGCTCTTCTAGCATTCCCTCTTCCACTTCATCATATGTATATGCTATCTCTCCAAGGCTGCCTAACTGTAAGAGTTGCTCAGCTACTGCCTGTTCATCTCCTATATGAATAGGGGATTGAGATGGAGAGTACAAAGGTTCATCAGATTGTATTTCTTTTCCCACTCTTTGTTTCTTTGGGCTATCTTGAATGTCAATGACATCCTGTATCTTCCTCTTCCCCTTTGAAGTAGAGGGCT
Organism: Cryptomeria japonica; assembly: GCF_030272615.1. Classification (NCBI taxonomy): domain Eukaryota; kingdom Viridiplantae; phylum Streptophyta; class Pinopsida; order Cupressales; family Cupressaceae; genus Cryptomeria; species Cryptomeria japonica. The sequence continues at coordinate 907,459,396 of NC_081414.1, forward strand.
CCCCTATTGTAGGCATCAACACATTGTAATTGGACTTCTTATGCAACATGTAGTCACCAGGAGGGATTGCTCTAGTGGATGCAGACCTACTTAGAACTGGTCTTCCTTTCTCAAGGTTGTTTTTAATTACAACCTCTCTCTTTTCTTTCAAAATCTACATCACATCCTCAGAACAAAGAATTAGGAACTTTATCTTCTCCTCAAAAGGGTGGAAGCTAGATAATGGGTCATAGCTGATATCAAATTGGTGTACAAAGTCTAAGGCTTTTTTATAAGCCACCCACTTTTCCTTCCTCAACTCTTGCTCATCTAAATCAAACTCATTCCTAATGAGGTCTTCAGGAAACTGGAATTGGTGGGGTTTACCTCTGCATATTGCCCTCTTTCTGAACATGCCATTGAAAAAGTCTTCAGGGTCAGCACACCGGGATACTGCAGTTGACAAATGATACAGTTGAAGGAAATTTTCAAAACACCTCCAACCTCCTTTAATTATCACAAATTGGTGTGCTATGGTAACTGTAGGGAAAATGGTCCCTTTACCTCTGCCTGTTAACTTTGCCTCTTTCACACCACCAATCTACCTGAGGATCTCTGCAATTCCCACTTTAAGAGGGACCTGATAGGGTAACAAAAATGGAGTGCTTGTGAAACCATATACTCTGAAAACTGTGGAGACAGGGTATAAGAAAATATCACCCTAATTGTGGACAATTTTAACATTCTTAGCAAACTCTTTTGGCCTAATTAATTCCAAAAGAACCTTAGGGACTCTTGGATTCTCTGAACAAATAAGAGTCATAATCTTAGATGCAAAACACTTATCAAACTTTAAGAAGCTTGCATCTTCTCTGTCCCATGACAGCACTGTACTCCATAACTGCACTGGCATCTTTTCTCCATTCTTCTCTTTTACAATATCCATCCCACTTGCAAAATAATCACCACCCTTGAATAAAAACAAATGCATGAGGAGGGAGTACCACCCAAAAGGCCTATCCACTTTCCCATTATTTATTCCTATCAATCCTTCATTGATAGCATCAGTGATAAAGGAAGCATAATCAAAGGTCACTGCCAAAGAGGGATTCAAAATTTGAGCAACCATCAACATGTAATGAGTGGGCATATTTGCCTCAGCATCTTCTCATAGAATTTGGTAGAGTGACCAATACAATCCCTTGGCCCTAAGGGTGAACAGATTTAATGAGAAGGGCTCTTCAGTATTGGGTCCTACAACTGTCAACCCACCTATCTTCACAAAGAATTCTTTAAGAGGCCCATTTCTAAGGTGGTTCCTCTGCACACTGTATACCTGAGCTAGTGATTTAAAATTAATAGGCTCTAGAAAATTAGTAAATTCACTAAGCCCGAAAGCATTTCTAAACTCCTCATTATTTATTTCAATGAGGGTTTTCCCACTTATATCTTTAACACTCCTTATAACTGGGTCATAGTTGTGTGCAATTTGAGTTAGGAGATCCACATCCATGAATACTCTAGGGACCACTAATTTGCCAACATCCAACTCCCAGATACTGTTCTGTGGGGTTAAGGAGTTTCTCATGCCAAATCCAACTTTAAACAAACCCAACCCAGACAACCCAATTCGAGGGTCTCTTAGCCAGTTACCCTTATCATGTAATCCCTCCCCTATTTTTAGGCGAGGAGCTCTTGCCACAAGTTCTTTTACCTTTGCAGCCACATTAGTTGACAATGTCAACTGTTCAAGGAAGTCATCACAGATAGCCCTCTTCTGGTAATTAACCTTTCTTGAGAATTCTTTCTTAGGTGCAATCTTTAAAAATTATGCAAGCAATCTAACTATTACCCCCAACTATTCTGTGACAAATCAAGATCTTAATTTAAACACACTGTTAAGTGATTGCCAAACAAGAGTGTAAGAGAACCTATTTTTTGCTTGAAGAAACTTGCTCTACGACTGAAGAAATTAGCTCTATGACTAAAGAAATTAGCTCTGCAACTGCTTCTCTGCAGCCTCTCTTTAGAATGATACCTTCATTCAATTGATACGAGATGATATATGGTAGTCGGGCTCTTAACTACGACATTGATACCGCATGCTTCGACCGTCGCTTCAGAATTAAATTCATAGAAGAATTAAAAAAATTTACTCCAACGGGTCACAACATGCCTGTGTATTTTCCTTTTTGCTCTTTCACAACTTCGCAGAGCATAACGTCCTAGCAATTTTGCTTAACGAAATCACGCCAGCCGTCCAATCAGATGAGACTTGATCGGCCTTTACAATGTCTTAACATCTCTGCCTTTGCATTAGGCCCTACCTATTTTCGCCACTTCACAAGCTTTATCCCATGAGCACTTTCCTTTCGTGAAGCTATGCCAAGCAATAGATGGAAATCTAACCGCTCGGCCTTTAACCCTTACCGGGACCATCATCTTTTCCACTGATCGTGCCTCATCATGACGGCTAATAGTTTTTCACTATTTCACATAGCTTAACCTACTTCCAACTTTGGGCCATGAAACAACGCGAAGCGTTGGATCAATCCTGAGATGACCATCCTTTAAGCGAGACCTTTATGCTTGCATCGCTTACCCCGCTCTTCCATCGGTTACCAAATACCACGTGGCACTTAGCCATTAGCCTTGGAAAACTCTTTGAGTTTAGTTCAGAGTTAGCCATGTGTCACATTTCCCTTATAACTACCGGTTACGCCTTGGCGCCCTCAATCCCTTTTGAAACCACGTGTCAATCGACACATCATCATAGAGCTTTATGTTGGGAAGAACTTTCTTTTCTCTCTTGCCATTTTGTAGGCCTTAACGTTCAGTTAATTCGTAGCCATGAAACAACCCGAGCCCTTGGATCTTTTCGGAGCTGATCCCCTTTTACCTTCATGCTTTACCTATTCTTTGGGCCCCAAAAACCTTTCACTATTTCATAGGTTTTAAAGCACGATCATTTTGCCTTCACGAACTCATGCAGACTGCTAGATTAGAGCTGACTTGCTCGATGCTTAACAACCTACTAAGGTTCGACAGACGTGGGCCCTCTGACTCAGCTCTATGCACCTGGTGTCTAATCATTCCCGAACTGACATGTCAACCTTTTCTTTGCTGAGAGAAAACACTAGATTCCACTTCATCCTTACCACGTGGATCTGCCAAGTCATCTCACACCCCGTGACATGACTCATCCTCTTGGACCCACCTTTTAATCCTTAGATCTGACATGCTGACTACTTTGACTTTCTGCCATGTGGTACCATCTTACTTGCCATGTCAACCAACTGGACTGCTTGCCTGGAATGCCATGTCATTTCACTATTACATGAAATCTATCCTTCAAGCATCTCTCTCCTGCGAAGCTACGCTAACTGTTAGATCTTCGGGAACTTGCGCATCTATTATGCTCTTTATAAACCTCTTTTGCCTGAGCCAAAAACCTTTCGCTGTTTTGCAAGGCATAACATGTGAGCACCTATCAGCCACGAAACAACGTGAACCATTGATTTCTTTTGAACTTGATCACCTTTTAGCCATTTGAAAAGTCTTCACCATCAGGTCCCGCCAAACCTTTTCGCTATTTCGCGAAAGGTAATTTGCTTGCTGGTTTCGGCTGTGAATCAATGCCAGCCGTTAGATCTTGAGCGAGATGGAATCTCATTAAACCAGATCAAATGCACACCATTGAACATGCTTTTCCTTTCGCTATTTTGCAAGTCTTAAAGCACTTGCAACTTCGCCTAACGAAATGGTGAAAGTCGTAGATCCATCTTAGAGCTGCATGGCACTTACTGGGCCCGACAACATTAGAAGGAGAAAGACATAAGGCATAAATTTTTTACGATAATTTAATGACCGCATAGGTAAATGACAAAGGGGGAACACTTCATACGACCCCAAGACCCATTACTTAAGTGAATTAAAGTAACACAGGAATAGAAACCAGAGGGTTTTAATCAAACATTTGAGTGATTTAAAACCAAAACCCTAAACCCTTAAAGACTTAACACAGGTTTGAAGCAGTTAATAGTGTGCTTGACTCAAAATTTCAAAAACCTTAGCCAATTATGGGAAAAGAAAACCCATTTCTTAAACAGTGATAACAACGGCTTTGACTGGGGATGGTTGATCACAAGGTCAACACAAGAAACTCAGAAAACTCTAGAGAACAGACCAAAACACAAACCCAAACAAAACAATAGGAAACAAACAAAATATATACAAAAAAAGGACCTATTGTGCATGGACTTCAAGAGAAGTAATATTTCAAGAATTGTCCATGCACTGGAAATTCCTTCACTTCATCATTCATATTTTTCACAAAATAAGAATCCTTTCAATTTAGATCACAGACCACAAAAGGGCCAATCCATAATGATTCAAATTTCTTGTGCTTTCCCTTGTCCTATCCTCTTGCATTCCACTGAAGAACAATATCATCAATTTGAAACTTCCTTAACGATGTCCTTTTATCAAAAAGGTACTTGGACTGTAGTTGGATCTTCAGGTTTCTCTTATGAGCTAGAGCTCTGATCTCTTCCACTTCGACCATCTGGATCATTCGGTCCTTCATAGGCTCTGATAAATCCATGTCCTCAGCTTGCAAGAACCTATATACTGGAAGAAGATTGTTTATAGGCACTTTGTCTTGTGTACCATATACCAATTCAAATGGTGACATCCCAATGGCCTTCTTGACAGTGATTTTGTCTGCCCACGAAGCTAGTTTCAACTTTTGATCCCATGACCTCTCGTTTTCTTCTAAGATTTTTTTAATAATATTCAAGAGGCTTTTATTGCTGGATTCTACTTTCCCATTTCCTTGAGGATGATAAGGTGAAGAGTAAGACATAAATATCCCATGACTAGTACAAAAATTGACAAACTCTTCTCACCTGAAACTCATAGCATTGTCCATTACCAATTTCACAGGAACTCCAAATTTAGTTATGATACAATCCATCAAGAAATCAATAACAATTTTAATTGTAGCTCTTCTGGTGAGAATGGCTTCAATCCATTTAGTAAAATAATCAGTGGCTACTATGATCCATCTATGATCTCTTCCTGATCTCTCAACAATCTCTCCAATGAAGTCTATCCCCCATTGGACAAAAGGTGCTTCCACTGTAACTAGGTTCAAGGGCAGAGCTCCTTCATATTTTAGTTTGGATGAAAACCTTTGACATGGGTCACATCTTCTAACATACTCATGAGCATCCTTGAACATGGTAGGCCAATAATACCTAGCTCAGACTATCTTCCTAGCAGTTGTCTTAGTAGAATAATGACCTCCGCACATTCCACCATGCATTTCAATCAGCATTTTCTTTGCTTGGAATTCATCTAAACACATGAGCAACCCTCCATCTCTGTTTCTCCAAAAAAAGTCACCTTGAATGAGAACATATTTCTGAGACTTCAATTTTAGAGTCCTTCTCTGATTTTGTGTCATTCCTTATGAAAATGTAGCATTTTTCAAAAATCAGACTATCTCTGAATACCAAGGTTTCCTTTCAATACTAGTGATTGAAGTACTTTTGACTTCAACATTATTTATCTCAACATTCAGAAGATTAGATTCAGTCACGAGCTTGGCCAGACCTAGGCCTCTCACCAATTTGGTGATTTTTATTTCCAAGTCAAATTCTTGGATTCTATTGATCCATCTGTACCTTTTTCCTGTAACCTCAAATTGGGACAGAATATCTTTAACTGCAGCATGTGGGACATAAGCAGTGATATTCGCATTTACCAGGTATGGCCTAAAAGATTTGACAGCTTTAACTAAAGCATAAGCCTATTTCTCCATGGTTTCATACTTTAATTCTGCTACTTGCAAGGACTTGCTATAGAAAGCTATGGGATGTTCATATCCCTCATTATCCTTTTGTAATAACACTGCAGCTACTGTATGGTATGAAGCAAAAGAGAATAGAGAGAAGCACTTACTGTAATCAGGAGACTTTAGCACTGGTGCTTCCTGAATGGCCTTTTTAATTTCAGCAAAAGCTTTTGAGGCTTCTTGATCCCAATAAAATTTGGTATCCTTCTTGAGTAACTTGACAATGGGTTTCACTATCTTTGCAAAGTTTGCAATGAATCTTCTAACAAAATTTACTTTGCCTAAAAAGGATTGAATACCTTTAATGTTCCTTAGTTTAGATACTTTGTTTATTGCTTCAATTCTTTTGGGGTCTATTCTTACCCCCTCCTTGGAGACAATGTGCCCCAATAATTTTCCTTCAATGACCCCAAAATGACATTTCTTGGGATTTAATGACACACCAAATTCCAAAGCTTTGTTGAACACCTTTTCCAAATGTCCACAGTGATCATCAGCCCTTTTGGAGAATCAAGTTAGATCATCTTGATAAACCACCATGATGATATTAATGAATTCTTTGAAAGCTACATCCATGGCTCTCTGAAATGTAGCTCCAACATTTTTCAACCCGAATGGCATTCTTACATAGACATATGTTCCCGATGGGGTAGTGAAAGTAGTTTTAAAATATTCAGATTCTCTCACTAACACTTGATTGTATCCTGAAAAACCATCCATCATGGACAAAAGATCACAACCTGTTACTCTTTGTAGCATAGCTTCCATATTTGGGGAAGAGTAGTTATCTTTTAAAGAGGCAACATTTAAATTTTTAAACTACACACAATCTAATGTCCCCATTTTTCTTTCTTACTGGGACCAGATTGGAGACCCATGAAGAATGTCTTATAGGTTTGATAATCCCCCCTTCTCTTAACTTAGTCAACTCTTGCTGCGTCTTAGTTTCTAATAGGGGATTAATAGGTCTCTGCTTCTGTTTGAAAGGCTTAGCATCTGGAAGTAAAGGAACTTCATGCTGAAAAAGGTCTTGTCTATATGCCTTTAGGTCTTTATAAGACCAAGCAAACACATGTTTATATCTTTCTAACAAATTAATAAGATTAATTTTGACATGAGGGGGTAATTTCTTTCCAATGTATACTAACTAAGGGGATGACTTAGTCCCTAGGTTAACTGATAAGGAGGTAAGTGATGGGTGGTTGTTAGGTGTTTAGTATGTTTGCCTGGCAAAAGTTCCTTACTATTTTCAAGGTGTAAACACCTTGATCAGAGTGCAAATAGATCAAAGGTAGTCTAACAACTCACCTTGCTTCACCTCCCCATGTCAAACTCATCTTGGTTGCTCAAGGGCTTCAAATCCATTGTTTTTGTCTTCCTCTCTAGTGCTACAAAACCAACTTATGGATTCTACCCCACCAGATATGTTAAATGTATGCAAGGACAACTTGTCTCAACTGGACTTGATGGTTTTTAGGCTTTACAATCCCCATTTGTGTACCCGTTTTGTCAAAAACCCAATTTTAGGCCTAAATTGGGCTACTAGGAATTAGCCCTCCTTTTGGGGTTTTGTGCTCACCCTGCTCCAACGATGGACTTCCAAACAAAACAAAGTTGATATTCAGACACCCTTTTGGGAGTTCTTGAATATTTTACAAGTTTAGGGGTCTCTAAGGCCTTCTCTGTGACTGTCCCAAAATTGGGCATAAAAAGAGGGTTTTGGTAGGGTTTGTTGGCAAAATCAAATTTTAAGCTTGAGACCCTCCATATGACTCAAGAACACTTAGTTCTACCTTGCTACTGACTAACTAAGCCACAATCAAGAAGATTTAAACCTCACGGGGCGGAGAACAAGATTTTTACAAAATGCACATAAGGAAAGTGCAACATTTGACAACTTTTCATTCTTGCCTTCTACAAACACAACTTTTGCATGAATATCAATTACAATTTGAAGCATGTGAACATGGTCATCATTAGTGACAAGAAGGAATCATATTATCCCTACACAAAAGGCATTAGGCAATTACAAAATAACAAGTAGTTCACTGTCAAGTTAATTATGACTGCATTTTGCCCTCTCACTGCCTTTTCACTTTGGGCCTACACTTAACACTATTAAAACTCCTTTCCAAGGTATGTTTTATGCTTTCTTAACAATGTTCTACCTTTTGATGCTTAGTGTCCTTCATACCTGCCATTACATATACAACCTCAAAACAAATGCAAAAATCAGTCCTAGATGATTGTAATAGCCTGCTGGGCATTTACCATTTTGCCTAAAGAGATCATTGATTGATCTTGGCATTCACAATACCCATGGGTAGGGTTTACACCACTCCTTGTTCTTGTTTTCAAACAAACAAAGAATATAAAAGGTTTACACACACCAATAAATGGTGGAGAGCAAACAAAAAAAGGAAAACTACTACCAAATAGTGACTCATTGTTTTGGTTTACAATTCACAAAACTGAAACATGTAACCCTTCTTATCCTGGCTTAGAAATCCTTTTTGCTTGCACATATCACTTGGACATCAAGTAGGTCTGTCCACCAAATGAATGCAATTGCTATGGAAGAGCAAAGCATCAAACTTATACAAGACCCTAGCCAAATGGCACACTTGCCTAGGACTCCATGGCCACAAAACTCCTTGCACCTGCACTCTTTAAACCAAAACATGTATTTACATAATTTACAAATTGACCAACTGGTTCTTGAGAAGCCATGAACATTTTAGGACTTCAAGAAGCCAAGTTAGTCAAGCATCCTTGCCAAATTCCTAGACAAGGCAGTGAAATTGTCAAATCAAACTAATTTTTCTACAAACTCAAAACTTGATGAAATTGAATGCCACTAAAGGGATAAGTTTAAGAAAACATAGTAGAAACTGAAAAATGCAAGAATAGTACAGCCAAGTACAGCAGGTGTATGGACTGCTGTTCACATGAAGTTAGAAATTAGGGAAAAACAAGGTAAAATGATTGCAAACTTTCAAAATGATTAATAACTCTGATTGATAAATCCTTACAATAGTTCCAATAGGAGAATAAATACCACTCTAGGTTGGTTAGCCTCCTGTATGGATAGGTACATGTCCAAGAACACTAAATTTGACATTTTGATGCCTAAATGACAACTTTTGATGCCTAGAAGGTGTAGGGTTGATCTCAAAGCCTACAAAACACCTAAGAACACTTCTCACACCTACAAACCAAACACAAAACATGTCTAGACATTTTCAAAACAAAAACACATTAAAAACTGACTTTTTACAACATTTTGCTAGGCAACTCCAAAACTGGTAATTTTGAGCAAAAGATGAAAACAGGAAATCAAAACCACACAATGAGTTCAAAACTCATCCAAACAACTTAAAAAAACACAAAAACAACTTAATCAACCTTTCCAACTCAAAGCTAATAAAAATCAAACTTACTCTGAAACCTGTGTTGAAAATGAGGCCTAGGTGCTCTTGCACCATACTCCCCCGGTGAAAAAGAAGTCATGTGACTCCTTTGGGTAGGAAAGAGAGAGGAATACTAGCCTTGTGGAAGTCAATTTCAGGTATCCAAGTGGCTTCAGAGGCTGGTTGATCTTTCCACTTGACCAAATGTTCAAAGTAGTCATGCTTTCTAGTCTTCTTGATGATTCTGGAATCGAGTACCTTTCAGGAATGGGAGAAGAAGAAGAGGGGAGAGGTAGATCAGAAAGGGAATTTGAAATGTTTGAAACTCTTTGATTCTCTGCGGGAGGCTGCCCCTTGAAAGGTACCAAATCTACAACATTAAATATAGGAGACAAAGAAACACCAGCAGGTAAATCAATTTTATAAGCATTTGGACCATACTTAGCCAAAAATCCTGCAAGGTCCAATTCTTCTCATTTGTAACTTGGTAGGAACTCCCTTTTGCAATCTAGACTTGTTGAGATGTACCATCACAAAATCTCCAACCGATAATTGGACATCCCTTTTTGAAGCATCCACCCTTTCCTTGACTCTTGTGGTGGTGTCCTGCAAAGACGGCTTAACCTGTTCATGTATCTCTTTCAGAGATTGAGCCATATCTTCTGCTGTCCCACTAACATGTTGCAAGTTAGTCACATCATGTAGCTCAAAAACACCTCTTGGATGTATCCCATAAACAACCTGAAATGGACTCTTACCAGTGGATCTGTTTACATTGTCATTGTAGGCAAACTTGATCTATGGGATGAGCTGATCCCAGCTTTGTCCATACTCCTTGGTGAGACATCTGAGTTGATTACCCAATTATCTATTCACCACCTCTATTTGGCCATTTGTCTGTGGATGGTAAGCTAAGCCAAAAGATAAGTTAGTACCCAATTTTGTCCTCAAAGTCTTCCAAAAATGACCCAAAAATTTAACATTTCTATCTGATACAATGCTAGATGGCAAACCATGTATGCTGACAACTTCTTTAAAGAAAAGAAAAGCAATATGACTAGCATCATTAGTAGTTTTGCAAGGTATAAAGTGAGCCATTTTACTAAATCTGTCAACAACCACAAAGATACTGTAATGCCCTATTTTTGTCCTTGGTAAACCTACAACAAAATCCATACTGATGCACTCCCATGGCCTAGAAGGAATGGGAAGTGGCTGATATAAACCAGCATTAGTGCTATGACCTTTGGCCTTCTGACATACCATGCACTGTTCAACATACCTCCAGACATCTCTCTGCATCTTAGGCTGGTAATAAAAGCGTAGAACCAACTCTAAGATCTTGTTGAGACCAAAATGGCCACTCAAACACCCATTGTGTTTCTCTTGAATGAGATTTTCTCTCATGGAACCTTTAGGAACACATAGCTGTCCTCCCCTGAATAACAAACCATTCTGCAATGTATAGTCAGCATACTCACTATGAAAATGATTCTCAAAAGCAAGACAAACTTTATAAGCATCAGCAAAATCATCATCATTGGGATATAAATCTTGAAAGCAATCAATCCCAATACTCTTTACTTGGATCTACTGAATAGTTAACAATATCCTACTTAAAGCATCAGCTACTTTGTTACATTGGACTTTCTTGTGCTTAAGAGTAAATGTATATGCTTGTAGGTACTCTACCCATTTCACATGTCTATGGTTGAGTTTATCATGAGAATTCAAGAAACTGACTGCCTGGTTGTCTGTATAGACAACAAATTCTTTAGGAAGCATGTAATGCCTCCACTTCCTGAGTGCCTGCACCAATGCATATAACTCTAAATCATAAGATGAATACTTTTTTTTTGCATCATTCAGTTTTTCACTAAAGAAAGCAACTGGTCTATTATCTTGACTCAAGACTGCACCTACTGCAAGATGACTGGCATCACATTCTATTGTAAAGAGTTTATCAAAACTAGGAAGGATTAGCATTGGCTGTGTAGCAACTCTAGTTTTGAGTAACTCAAACCCCTTATTGGCTGCTTCGGTCCATTGAAACTTGGCTTTATGACCACCTTTTATTGTATCTAACATGGGTGCACAAATTTCGCTGAAACCCCTGATAAACTTCCTGTAAAACTGGGCTAGACCATGAAAACTCCTAACTTCACTAGCTGATTGTGGGGTTGGCCAACTTGTTATGGTTGCAACTTTAGATTGATCCATCTTAAGATCTCCACTGGACACAACAAAACCAAGATAGACTAGCTCTTGCTGCATAAAATCACATTTTTCAAGATTTATGGTTAACTGCTCATCAGATAATCTTAGCAAAACAATAGCTAAGTGTTTCAAATGCTCCTCTTTAGTCTTACTAAAAATGAGTATATCATCTAAGTAGACTACCACAAACGTATTGAGAAAATCCTGCAATACTTCATTCATTAACCTCATAAAGGTACTGGGAGCATTAGAGAGTCCAAAAGGCATAACCAACCATTCATAAAGACCCTCATTTGTTTTGAAAGCAGTTTTCCACTCATCACCCTCTTTTATTCTTATCTGATGGTAACCACTTTTTAAGTCTATTTTGGAGAAATACCTTGCACCCCCTAAACAATCCATCAAATCTTCTATTCTGGGAATAGGGAATCTGTATCTTATTGTGATCTTGTTGATAGCTCTGGAGTCTGTACAGAGTCTCCATGTGCCCCCTTTCTTAGGTGCTAACACAGTGGGTACTGCACAAGGACTTATACTCTTTCTTATTAATCCTTGATCCAATAACTCTTGAATCTGTCTAGCTACCTCTTTGTTCTGCTCAAGAGTCATCTTGTATGCTGCTTTGTTTAGCAAAGAAGCTCCTGGTATAAAGTCAATTTGATGACTAATGGCTCTAGGAGGAGGTAATGTTGTTGGTTGTCCATCATTGATGATGCCCTTAAAGTTATCAAGAAGTTTCTACACTTCTTGTGGGATCTCAACTTGTTTTTCTTTCTTATCCTCCTTAGGTTTCACTACAAGTGCATAACCAATCCCATCTCCCTCTTTCATGGTTTGGATGAACTCTTTGTCATTGACTAATAACACTTTAGGTGCCTGTGGTTTGTTGTTCTTTGTCTCTTCACTAAGGGACTGAATTTTGTAGACAATGCCATTATTTTGAAAGGAATATGTGTTTTTTTCACCATCATGGTGTGCCCTTCTGTCAAATTGCCAGGGTCTACCCAATAGTAGATGGCAAGCATCCATGGGAAGGATGTCACATAGTATCCTATCCTTGTATTCACCTATATTGAAGTCTACCCATGCTTGTTCATTCACTAGGACATGTTGCCCCTTGTTTAACCAGGTTACCTTGTAGAGTTCACTGTGCTTCATTCTAGGTAGGTTCAATTCGCTAACTGCCTCCTCTGAGATAATATTATTTGTGGAGCCTGAATCAATAACCACCTTACATACCTTGCCCAAGATTTTGCATTTGATCCTGAACAATGCTCTTCTCTGAGACACTTCACACTTATGAGGTTCTTGCATCAATACTCTCCTCATCATTAGACTTTCACCATCTTCGAGTGCTAGGTGCATTGCTGGAGTTCTTGTACTACTCCATTCCTCCTGCACATAGTTCACTTTTTTTTCACCTCGATGGGAAGAACTAGGATTTTTAGGACACCTATAAGCAGGATGACCCAATTTCTGACAGTTGTAGCACTTCACTGTGGAGAAATAAGACCCTCTACCTAGGCCACTAGACCTACCCCTTCCCGAGTTTCTTGATCCCCTTCCCCTATAATTAGGTTTCCTCTGAGAATCCTTGCTTTGCTCTATAAGCTTAGATTCCCCCTGGGACCTTTGGTCTATGTGTCTTCCCCCAAAACTGTCTCAATGGCCTCGACCATCTCTGCCTCTTCCTCTACCTCTGTTATGCTGCTCTTGCTTCTTCCTACTCCTTTCCTCTACCTTGAGTGCAAGTTGATAGCACTTCTGGACTATTGTAGGGCACAACAAACTTAAATCTTCCTATATGTTCCATCTCAAACCATTGAGATACCTAGCAACCTTGACATTCTCATCCTCTTGGATCTTTGACCTAAGGCATAGCTTCTAAAACTCCTCAGTGTAAGTGCTGACATCTAATTCTTTTTGCCTAAGGTTTTGTCTTCTCCTATGGAGCTGTATTTCATAGTCCTCTAGAATGTAAGCCTCTCTGATCTTGGACAACATTCCCTTCCAAGTTGCTATGGGCCTTTTGCCCTCTTTCTCATGTTCATCCTAAATGAACTTCCACCATGTTAAGACAACTCCTCTCAACTTGTACTTAGCCACCTTCACTTTCAGGGCCTCTATCACACCATCACACTCAAAATGGTTCTCAAGCCCCTCAATCCACTCCATGACCACTTCTGGGTCCATTTTACCACTGAATAGTGGGACTCCTTCTAGTGTTCTCCCACTCATAGTCTTCAAGGCTTTCAAAAAGGGTTCATTCTCTATCATAGGGTCTAGTGTAGGGGTCTCATCCTCTATAGCTAATAGCTTACCCTTACCTTTTGTTCCCTCTATCTTATTGTTGGCTTCATCTGCCTTCACTTCTACTTCACCCAACTTATGTTCTAAGAGATCTAGCTTCACTCTGAGTAACCTATTTTCTTCTTCTTGGTCTTCCACTTTCTTTGCTAATTCTGCATTCATCACCATGGTTGCCAAATTGCTACTTCTTCCCAAGTGTAACTGTGCTCTGATACCACTATGATAGGGAGGTAAGTGTTGGGTGGTTGTTAGGTGTTTAGTATGTTTGCTTGGCAAAAGTTCCTTACTATTTTCAAGGTGTAAACACCTTGATCAGAGTGCAAATAGATCAAAGGCAGTCTAACAACTCACCTTGCTTCACCTCCCCATGTCAAACTCATCTTGGTTGCTCAAGGGCTTCAAATCCATTGTTTTTGTCTTCCTCTCTAGTGCTACAAAACCAACTTATGGAGTCTACCCCACCAGATATGTTAAATGTATGCAAGGACAACTTGTCTCAACTAGACTTGATGGTTTTTAGGCTTTACATTCCCCATTTGTGTACCCATTTTGTCAAAAGCCCAATTTTAGGCCTAAATCAGGCTACTAGGAATTAGCCCTCCTTTTGGGGTTTTGTGCTCACCCTGCTCCAGCGATGGACTTCCAAAAAAAATAAAGTTGATATTTGGACACCCTTTTGGGAGTTCTTGAAGATTTTCCAAGTTTAGGGGTCTCTAAGGCCTTCTCCGTGACTGTCCCAAAATTGGGCATAAAAAGAGGGTTTTGGTAGGGTTTGTTGGCAAAATCAAATTTTAAGCTTGAGACCCTCCATATGACTCCAGAACACTTAGGTCTACCTTGATACTGACTAACTAAGCCACAATCAAAAAGATTTAAACCTCATAGGGTGGAGAACAAGATTTTTACAAAATGCACATCAGGAAAGTGCAACATTTGACAACTTTTCATTCTTGCCTTCTACAAACAGAAGTTTTGCATGAATACCAATTACAATTTGAAGCATGTGAACATGACCATCATTAGTGACAAGAATGAATCATATTAGCCCTGCACAAAAGGCATTAGGCAATTACAAAATAACAAGTAGTTCATTGTCAAGTTAATTATGACTGCATTTTGCCCTCTCACTGCCTTTTCACTTTGGACCTACACTTCACACTATTAGAACTCCTTTCCAAGGTCTGTTTTATGCTTTCTTAACAAAGTTCTGCCTTTTGATGCTTAGTGTCCTTCATACTTGCCATCTTGAAAAGGGAGATTACATATACAACCTCAAAACAAATGTAAAAATCAGTCCTAGATGACTGTAACAGCCTGTTGGGCGTTTACCATTTTGCCTAAAGAGATCATTGATTGATCTTGGCATTCACAATACCCATGGGCAGGGTTTACACCACTCCTTGTTCTTGTTTTCAAACAAACAAAGATTATACAAGGTTTACACACACCAATAAATGGTGGAGAGCAAACAAAAAAAGGAAAACTACTACCAAACAGTGACTCACTATTTTGGTTTACAATTCACAAAACTGAAACATGTAACCCTCCTTGTCCTAGCTTAGAAAGCCTCTTTTCTTCCACATATCACTTGGACATCAAGTAGGCTTGTCCACCAAATGAGTGCAATTGCTATGGAAGAGCAAAGCATCAAACTTATACAAGACCCTAGCCAAATGGCACACTTGCCTAGGGCTCCATGGCCACAAAACTCCTTGCACCTGCACTCTTGAAACCAAAACATGTATTTACATAATTTACAAATTGACCAACTAGTTCTTGAGAAGCCATGAACATTTTAGGACTTCAAGAAGCCAAGTTGGTCAAGCATCCTTGCCAAATTCCTAGACAAGGCAGTGAAACTATCAAATCAAACTAATTTTGCTACAAACTCAAAACTTGATGAAATTGAATGCCACCAAAGGGAGAAGTTTAAGAAAACATAGTAGAAACTAAAAATGCAAGAATAGTATGGCCAAGTACAGCAGGTGTACGGACTGCTGTTCACATGAAGTTAGAAACTAGGGAAAAACAAGGTAAAATGAGTGCAAACTTTCAAAATGATTAATAACTCCGATTGATAAATCCTTACAATAGTTCCAATAGGAGAATAAATACCACTCCAAGTTGGGTAGCCTCCTATATGGACAAGTACATGTCCAAGAACACTAAATTTGACATTTTGATGCCTAAATGACAACTTTTGATGCCTAGAAGGTGTAGGGTTGATCTCAAAGCCTACAAAACACCTAAGAACACTTCTCACACCTAAAAACCAAACACAAAACATGTCTAGACATTTTCAAAATGAAAACACATTAAAAACTCACTTTTTACAACATTTTGCCAGACAACTCCAAAACTGGCAATTTTGAGCAAAAGATGAAAACAGGAAACCAAAACCATACAATGAGTTCAAAACTCATCCAAACAACTTAAAACAGCACAAAAAAAACTTAATCAACCTTTACAACTCAAAGCTAATAAAAATCAAACTTACTCTCAAACCTGTGTTGAAAATGAGGCCTAGGTGCTCCTACACCATTTACCTCCTCCAATTCTTCCAACTTAGTGGTAGACTGTTGATGTAAGTGACTGTCATTATAACTGAACATGCTCTCTAGCTCTACTAACCCTTTGGGTATCTCATTTGTTTCCAACTGAACCAAGTCATTTCCAAACACTATTTCCTTGTTGTCAACCACCTCCACCAGTGCATTGCAATCAATCTTCTGTCCATCATAATCATCAACACACTGGATGAACCTAAGAATATCTTCATCATGAGCAAAAAATTGCCAATTATACACATTATCAGGGATGGCAGGCCTAGATTTTATCTCCATAGTGGAGATGCCAGTTAGTGTTGCATCATCATTTTTCAAGGCAACATTAGCTAGGAAATCTGCCATAATATTCTTTGCTCGCTCTATCCAATTAATAGAAAATGCATCAAAATGCTCAATAACATCCCAAACGGAATGTTTATATCTCTTTAATCTATCATTTTTGGATGCATATTTGGATCTTACCTAAGATACAACCAATTCTGAATCCCCCAACACTTTCAACAGCTGGATTCCATGCCTTTTTGCAACCTCAAGTCCCAATAACAGGGCTTCATACTCTGTAGTATTATTTGTGGATTGGAAAGCCAATAAGAAAGAATACTTAAAAGTTATACCTGATGGGGATACAAAAAGAACCCCTGCTCTAGATCCTTCTTTGGAACAAGCTCCATCAAAATAAATCTACCATAAACCATACTGTTTTGATTCTAATTCGACCACAATGGGGTCAGTATTCTTCAACTGGGGTAAAATTGGTTGTAATCTGAAATTATCAAGATCCACATCAATCATACAATTGAGCATATTAGGGTCTACACTCTCAATTACCCTAGGAGCACGTGGTTCTCTATACAACTTGACCTGATTCCCATTTATTGGAATGGTGGCATAAGACAAATCCAGTTGGACATTTCCTCCTACTGCTGCCCACTACCTGGACAACAACATACCATAATGGGGTTTAGTATCAGTAACAATAACATCCATTTTATAAGTTGTCTCAGGGAATGCTGCTATTTTTACTTCAACATCTCTCATTGTACCTGTATATGGTGAAAATGGATACAACAATAAAAATGTTGGAAGACTAAATGAATTCAACCACAAAAACCCTAGCCTAACAACAACAAAGATCCACCATAACATATGAAGATTACCTAAGACAATGCAAATCAAATGAAATCACAAAGATTGTACCATCAGATGTCTAATAGGGTTTGAATCTCCATTCTTCCTATCTCCATTGATCTTGCTTGATATATTTGCTCTCAGATTTTATGTGCACAAGAGCTCAACAAAGAATGGAAATGTGGTTGCAAGTAGGATCTCATATGAAAAGCATAGTGTAGTCAAGTGCATAATTGAGATAGTTAGGATGCATAGATTGATTAGGGTTTGATAATGAAGGAAGCATCACCTTATATAGAAGACACTATATGAAATGGAGGAATAAGATTGAGAGGTGTAAAAGAGGTTGGCTATGATTAGAGGGTAGGTAAAGAAAATAATAAAATAATGAAAGGGGTAGGTAGTGTATGAATTAAGAGATGAATGACATGTGTCATAGGTAAAAAAGGTTAATGAATTAATTAAATAAATAAAGATTTATTTAATTAATAGAAGAAGTGGGATCAATTAAATAAATAAGATATTTATTTATTTAATTTAGGAAAAGGATAATTTAAATAAATAAAGGTATTTAT
Organism: Cryptomeria japonica; assembly: GCF_030272615.1. Taxonomy (NCBI): domain Eukaryota; kingdom Viridiplantae; phylum Streptophyta; class Pinopsida; order Cupressales; family Cupressaceae; genus Cryptomeria; species Cryptomeria japonica. The sequence goes on from NC_081414.1 coordinate 907,477,439, forward strand.
TTAAATGAGAAATAAAGCTAGAAGAGGATAAATGAATTAATTAAATAAATAAAGATTTATTTAATTAATAAAAGAATTAGGCTAAAATAATTAAATAAATAAAATATTTATTTAATTAGACATGATAGTTTTAGGTGTCTACATTTTGCCCCTCTTTGAGACAATGCGGCTTGTCGCATTGTTTCAAAGAAGATAATATGAACTAATACAAAGCTGCCCCAAGATGGGAATGATATGCCCCCTCGAGAGATTGGATGAAAATGTCTGAAAAGATCACAGACAATCTCTCGATAAGAAAGACAGGATAGAATGGACTGACCAGATAAAGTGATAGAGTCACGAGATAATGAAGACTGACTCGGGAAATGAGGGCTAGGGTAGTCTATACAATAGACCACGAGGGGAGTACATCCTCATTGTCATCCACACATCCAAGAGATCAGAGTGTCAAGAGAAAATAGAGCAGCAACAGTCAGCAGTGATAGCTTTGATTCACAGATTCTATTGCGTTCATTGATTTCAGAGGCCAGCAAATGCAGGAGAGTTGGTAAGTACCACAAAACCTCTTTGTACTTTGTCGCAATAAATATTATCATAAATGCATGCTAGGTAGGATAATATGTCTTCAAGGTCGAATCAGCAGTTCTATGATGAACATACTCTGTCGATTGGATAAGCTGCTGAGAGGATACACTCAAGCAAGTCCTCTAGGGAAGACTAAAATAGCAAATAGGGCCAGAATTGACAATTCTGTGATAGAACATACGTTTCCAGTCAGGAAACTACTCAAGAGGATACACTCAAGCAGAGGCCCTAGGATAAGATAGATTAAGGCACTTTGTGATGAACAGGGAGTACCAAGACATAGTACCTTGTGATGAACAAGGAGTACTAATATGAGCAACACTTTGTGATAAATAGAGAGTGTAAATATGAACAACACTTTGTGATGAACAGGGAGTGCAAAACATGTAGTACTTTGTGATGAACAGGGAGTACCACTAGGATAGATAGCAACACTTTGTGATGAATAGTGAATGTCACTAGGATAGATAGCAACACTTTATGATGAACAGTGAGTGTCACTAGGACTAACATGATTGCTTTGCTTGACTGCAGGAGTACTTGCCTATGCTTGAGTCACGAGAGAGATTCCCGTCGACACAAAGATTACGACTAGAGCTGACATTCGAGGACCAAGCTGCTATTGAGGGTATGGGTCTACGATACATTCTGTATGTGCTTGAGTTTCGGGCAAACATGGGGTTGCTGACTGCACTTGCTGAGACATGCACGTTCCATTTACTGATGGGTGAGATGACAATCACCTTAGAGGATGTATACGGGATTTTGAGGATACCAATCGATGGGGAGTTGATTCCCTATGATCAAGACGGAGATAGGGATGCCCTGAGATGAGTGTTTCAGGCTCCGGGATTGGAGATGAGGGCAAGACACGTGGCATGGGATACCATGACATGGACATGATTGGCACTACCATCAGTACTAGCAAGAGTGATCAGTGGGTTCTTATGTATCAGTGTTTTGTACCATTTTGTATTATGATGTAGACACCTTCAGGTGATTTTGTAACCATATGTATTTTGACATTATTGTATCATGACACTTATGATTATATATATGAGATTATTCATTGTTGCGGCAGCTATATGCATGTGTACCTATGTGATGAGATGTTTCTATGTGATGTTTATGATATGGATGCAAATATGTACATAATAAAATGCAATATTTTTGTTCTTTTATGTTTTTAATATGTTATGCATGATGCAAATGTGAATGTATGAAATGCAAATGAATATGATAATGCAAATGACTATATACATGATGAGAATGTAAAATGTGCTAACATGTGTTGTGTGCAGGATGTGATGCAATTGTGATATCTGTATGTATGTATGAAATGCTTAATATGTGGTAATGCAGGTGCAACTACATGAAATGCAAATATTTTTGGTGTGTCATTATACTCAGTCATGTGATAGCGGGCTACACGGACTCAAGAAGGACGATGGAAGTCAATCAAGAAAGGGGGATGGAAGATAGAAGATATGGAAGTGAAAAGAGCTTCTTGTGTGTTATCATCATTGAGATTTATTATGGCAAGTAGGTTATGACAATCAAGGCACATGTTCGACCTAGAAAGTCATTGTACCTGTTTGCATGGAGATAAGACAGTTGCAAACAAGGAATGCCCCAGTTCATACTTGACTCTCAGTGTCCTCATATCCTTGGACAAGTCATAGCATTACTAAGAGACAATCCATAGACAACAAAAGAAAATAGGTGACAATACCCCATCCTCACATTTCTAGTCAAAAACATCCTGGAGATAAAAATCTCTATTCAGAGACATCCTGGAAAAGCTAAAAGACATGTCACCAAAAAGATAAAATCAAAAGAAAACCAAGACTCGACACCAACATCCACTGTAGTCCTCAAGTTTAGTGTCTCTTGTCACTTGTATAAGTCTTATTTGATTGTGGTCACAATGTTTACTTTCACAAAAATGATAGATAGCACTGAACCATATGTTGTCTGAGTTTGTTGAAAGATTTGATTTGTTGAAGCCCATTGTTGCTGCTGTGTCTCCTCTGAAACTGATTGAATCCATGCAACTAATACTTTATTGTAGAGAAGACGAAACTTTATTGTGAATTGGTGATGCAGATATTGCTTTATTGCAGATTGTGCGTGGATAGACTAAAGAAAACTGAAAGAAACCGTACTCCTCAGAACATGTGATGTTCTTAGTTCCACACCCATCACTAGACGTAGGATTTGCCTTAGCCACAGATAGGACCTAATTTATTATGAATGGAGAAAGGTGAAAAGGGAGGTTATTATGAATGGCTAACCAATCCTGGGTAGATCAATAACAAGCCATGATGGGAATGGGGTAAGTTTATTATGAATGGATAGGCTGTGAGTGTGTGCAAAGTGAAGGATGAAATGGAACCCTGAAGGAGGGAGGAGCAATGTCTCTACACATGGCATTGGTGACCCATTTTTCACCATGGTACTTGCCTAGGGTGCCACCAAAGTGGTTTTAACTATTGGACGAAATTTTTTATTTTTTTTGTGTGTCACAAGGCGCCTATTTGCCAGGTTTTCACCAAGTAACGATTTTTTATGTTTTATGAATTTTTTTGTATTTTGAATTTTTTTTTTTATTTTGTTTTGTATTTTTGAATTAGGATACTCCGAAGAGCTATGTATAAAACTTGCGAAGGTGCATGTTGTTGATAGGATCCTCCAAAGGTTCGCCCTCTGGGGTTGAGACTTGATATGCACCAGATCCATAGACTGTTGTAATGATGTAGGGACCAAGCCAGTTTGGTTTGAACTTGCCCTTCTTCTCTTTGTCATGCTAATTTTTAGGATTTTCTTTGAGAACCAAGTCACCTACCTCAAATGTGTGAGGCTTTACCTTGTGATTGTAACTACATTGTTCCTTGACTGAATGATGTGTAGCTCGAGTGACTGTCTTCCTTGATGAAGAAATTGAGATAGAATTACTAGTGTGTGGACTACACAAGCCCGTATGTGTGTCACCTGAAGAAGTTTGGGCATCCTTGATAACAACGTCCTTCAAGGAAGCTCCATTAAAGGTCCATGATGTATCACCAGAAGGGAAAGGATGTGCCGAACAAGTAGATGAGTGATGAAGGCTTATGATTGTGAAAAGAAGTGAAAGTAGGATAGCATGATGGAGACTTAGGATCAACAAGTGTGCTTTTTGACTTAAAATTTTAGAACTTTTGCCTCCAATTAATTTGATATTAGGGGAGATCAACTCTTTCTCTTTTTGCTTCATAGGATTTTTATCCTTGACTTTGATTTTTGTAGAGTCCAGTAGCTTTGGATTTTGATTTGGACTAAAGGACTTTTCTTTAGTTTTGACTTGTAGATTTTTCTTTTCAAAGCTTGATTTGTGATCCCCAATTAGTAAGGGCTTTTGTAATTCTTGTTGATCCAAGTCTGGGAGCAGAGAGGAAATGGAATGAATGGATGATATGGTAAGGCTATGTGATTTTTCAAGAGGGCGGGTGATATTCTCAATAGATTCTTTGTTGGAACCACTCTTAGGACTATTGATATCAAGAGCTGCTTGCAACACTAGAGGAGCTTTGCATTCAGACTTAGTAGCCACAACACTAGGTGGTTCACACCCAATTCCTTGGTCTTGCATATTGCTTGTAGATTGTTCACGTTGACTGAATACCTTAGGAGATAGTGGGAGTTGATCAACATGAAAGATATACTCACCACATCCCATGTCTTTAATCTTGAATTTTTCTTTGAGCTCTGCTTGTTTTGATGTAAAAGATTTCAATGATTCTGGATCCACATATGTTGATGAAGGAATAACTTCTCGATTGACTGGGATTGTTATTTCTAATCGAGGTTACAGATTGTCTTTGACGGTAACTTCAACTCCATTGTGTGGAAACTTGATACATCAATGATATGTAGATGGTACAGCGCTCATCTCATGAATCCATGGACGTCCTAGCAATATGTTGTATGTGAGATCGAGGTCTAGGACTTGACAAACCACATCTTTAGTAATTGGCCCAACTCTAAGAGGCAATGTGACTGTACCTTTGGATGAACGCTCTTCATCATCATATGCTTTGATGGTAATTTTGTTTGTAGAATTCACAGCTTTGTTGGAATATCCCAATTGTTTAATAGTGCTCAATGTACAAATGTTTAGACCTACTCCTCCATCTATCAGGACTCATTTGATTCTATGTTTGTGTATGAAGGCTTCAATGTGTAATGGTTCATTATGTGGCTGACTTACGGAGGCATCATCGGCTTCTGTGAATGTAAGAGAAGGTGGAATGGAAAGGTATCCCACCATGGCTTGAAACTGGTCCACGCTCAGATCAGTAGGGACAGAAGTGTCTCTCAAGATTTTGTCAAGAATGGCTTTATGTGCAGGGGATATGCGTAAAAGCTCTAGGATGGAGATAAGTGTAGGTGTCTTCCCTAACTGTTCTACAAGGTCATACTCAGGCTTGGTTGATGAGGAAGTGGTGTTTTCAGCTGGAGCACCTTGCAAAGTAAATTTACCTCGACAAGTTGTAATATTACATTCAGAGGTAGGTTCAGAAGAAGATCCAACGCCTTTTAGGACAATCTTGGGTCTCTGGGTAGAAGTCTCAAGCATTTTATCCTTGATGATAATGGTAGAGACATAATTGTCCATCAAGATGTGATTGATAGTTGAATCATAGTTATAAGATGCTCTGGTATAGTTGGTTTGGTCATCTGTGGCTTTAGCTTTTCCCTTGTCATGTTTTGGGAATGGTTCCTTAAACATTTCATGTTCTTGATTGGATGAGTGTCCTTCAATCTCAATGTCACCTCTATCAATGAGATCTTGTATGATGTTCTTCAGTCGATGGCAATTTCCTGTCTTATGACCCTTGCTCTTATGAAATTCACAATACTCATCATCATTCCACCAATTTGGTTTAACCTTTGGTTCATATGAAGGAAAATCTAGAATTGTTATTATCTTGTTTGCCACTAGCTTTTTGAAAACGGACTCAAGTGGTTCTCCCAGTGGGGTGTACTTCCTTCATGATCTAGAAGTTGTTTGAGTATTCACTTGATTGTTTGTAGAGCTTGATCCCGAAAAAATGATTTTGGGTCGCACTGTATTGGTATCCACAACACCATCATTGACTATGTTCTTGTTTTTATTCCAAAATCTTGGCTTGTCTTTTCCTTTAAAGTCATCTTTGTTTTCCGTGAATATCTTAATGACTCCTTGTTCAATTAGGACCTTTTCTGTTGCTAAGCCTTTTTTAATGACGTCCTTGAAGGTGGACAAACAAGCTTTCCTTAGATCATATCCAATGTCTTTGTTAACATTCTGGGTGAACATTTCTACCATTTGTTTTTGTGGAATTTCCCAAGAGCATCTGCTAGCTAGATTTCTCCATCTTTGTAAAAATGATGAAAAAGATTCTCCATCCTTTTGCTTGGTGTTGCACAAGGTAGTGGCTGATATGTCTATCTCTATGTTGTATGAGAAATGTTCGATAAATGCCTCTACTAAGTCACCCCATGACTTAATACAAGGTGGAAGTTGGGAGAACCATTCCATAGCTTGATCACCTAAGCTTTGTGGGAATAATCTCATCAAATATGTCTCTTCTATTGCTACCTCAATGCAAGTTGTGAAAAACTGACTTATATGTGCCTTAGGATCTCCTTTTCCTCTATACTTATCAAACTTAGGCATCACAAAATGTGTAGGAAATGGAGGCATTGGAATGCTTTTGTCAAATGGATAGGGACATATGTCTCTCATTGTGTAAGTTGGCTTCGGTGTATTTATGTCCTCCATTTTCTTTTGTAAGTCCCTGATTTGTTGCTCCAAATTGTTCTTCGATGGAGACTGACTTCTTGGACCATACCCCTTGCTTGAACCATTGGGTGGAGGAGAAGCATGTTGCATATATGGATGATATTGATCATACACATGTTCATATGGAGGAGGTCTATAATGATGCTGTGTATATGGACCACTTGGTATAGAGTCATGATGAGGAATGGAATACCTATTTTGTCCATGTATACCATACTCTATAGGGATGTCGTGAGTTTGTTCTAGTGTGTTGCCCCCGAATTTGACATGGGGTTTCCTTGTGTCCAAATTTTGAGCATGCCTTTGAATGTCCAATTGCTTTGGTGGTCGAACCTTAGCATTGGTATGTGGTTGAGCATATTTTTCTACATAAGACCTCCATAATGGTCTGCGAAGGTGAGTATCATATGCTTGACCATGTGTATGTGGGACCTCTGGTTTTAGAAACAAAGATGATGGTGATTCAGGCACCATATGTGGTCCTCTATTGCCTCCACTATTAGGCCTCCTTTGATCCATGTTGGAGTGAGATTGTTGCAAAGGTCAATTTTCCATTATTTGAGACATGTCAAAATCATGAGGAATATTGGCTCCACTTTGTGCCATCACTTATAAGAAATATTGTCTATCTCTCCTCATTATTTCCTCAACCAATCGATTGAAATGGGGATCCATAATGAAGTCTTCCACTTCTACTGAATGTATTGAAATGTTGTCCATATTGTCATTGTGTGTATCATTATTGTTTGTAGTGTCAATGTTTACAACATTTGGAATGTTTCTATAGGAATCCATGTCAGGTAATGTAGTATGATTAGAATTGAAAAAAATATCATTGTCATACTCATAGGAACTCATGTTTGCGGACTCTTGAGCCTCTTTAGCTTCTCTCCTGGATTTTTGGGAATAGGTTTCTACCATGAACTAGGTATTGACCAAGATGTGTGAGACTAGATGAAAATGGAAAAAGTATGGAAGATCAAGAGTTGGATGGAATGTAAATGAATCTGAGGTTTACTTGCAATGTCCAAAGTGTAAGACCAAGTATGTATGTAGTAGAGTAGGTGTGGCTTCCAAAGAGATGATAGTTTCTCTTGATGAGGTAAGTTGACCTTGACTCTAAGTAAGACCAAATGAGACCCAAAGGTGATAGACCTTGATGAGGGACCACTTAGCAAAATGTTGTTGTATGTAGTGTGTTGACAAAGTAAGATGAGGACAAGCAAGTGACCTTTTGACTCAAGTGTAGACAAATGTGAATGTAATGTAAGGTGTAAAGCAATGATGGACTTTGTGAGACCCAAAGATAGGTTGAATGCTAGATGAAAACCTGAAGAGATAGCTTAGGAAGCTCAAGAATTCTAAAACTGATTGCTCTTGTTTGTTGGACTGTAAATTTTTCCAATTTGTGAAGTTGTTTGTTGTGATCAAATCTGAATTTTTGACTGTTTTTTCATGACAAGAGGACACCGTGTTGATGAGGACTCAATGTTTGCAAGTGTTTAGACTCAAAAATAACTCAAAGAAAAGTGTGTTGTTTGATGTAAAATTTGTTTTGCATACACTTGAAGACACAAGAGACACAATGTTTTGTTGTTTGGTCTTGAATGTTTGATTGTTCAAAATAAGACAACCACAATTCTTATGGTTGGCCAGGACAATAGTTGTTGATCCCACATGGAGTTTCCCCTGAGGCTACGCTATTCAGAGCAGATACTTAGATGCTTGACCCCACTGGCTCCACCCTCGGCACTCACTTCTTGGGGCAGCCAAGCATCAGTCCCCACAAAAACTCCCCATGGTGAACTTTGTATCTCTACTAAGAACCGTATGTGTGTGGGCCACTACCAGAGGTCCGACCTCTTGCCCCAACAACTAGAAGGATTTTGGCTTCTAAAATGAAAAGGTGCTAGTAAGGGCATCCGCTCATGTGGCCATACATGCGACACTTTCAGCTCTGTAAATACAGAAGGCTCCCATCCGGTAGGGGTTACGCCCTACAAATGATCAAATAAATTTGATCAAGCGGGTTTATGGGGAGACATAGTGTCGGTATGAACTAATCAGCACACGTTATCCATAGTATTCACCATGAATACAGTTATTTATAGTGGTTTGGAAGAAGATGGCTTTTCTTTTGCTACCACTTGGGTCATTCTCTCCTCACTAGTAGTCCTAATGACCACACGGGGAGACAGGCCCTCTAAAGATGAAACAAAAAGAGCCTATTGCTCAAGACACAAAAGACAATGGTTCAATTTTAGTGCACCAATTGAAGTGTTTGCTAATCTGTGAAAACAAGACACACAATGAAAGATCAAAAAGCATTGCCAAGGTCCTACAACAAAGATCTATTAGTAGTTTGGATTGTTTGAAATAATCACCCCTTCCTGCAAGCACACAAGTTAGGTAAATTTTAGATCCAAAAGACTTTGTGAAATAGGGGCTTTCAACAATGCATTTTGTTGACCAATTCAAAGATATGATTCATCATAAAAAAAGACCACCTGTAAAATTTTAAGAGATTTTCAGAAATGTAAGAAAATCCAAAAAATTTGCTAATTTGCTCCAAAAATTATATTTTTATGAAAAATCATAAAAAATTCATATAAAATGAAAAATCGATCCAAAAAATGTTAATTTTTTACTACAGAGTCCTGATACTCTTGCAAACTTGCATAAAAAAATTTCTGCAACAAATCCAAGCAGTTTGTGAGATATGAGTAAAACAATGCAAAACCCTAATTTTCAAAGATCTAATTTTTGAGGAATGATTTTGCATCAAATTTAAAATCACAAAGAACAAATCCTATGTATAGTTATAAGAGATTTCCAAAAATGTAAGAAAATCTGAAAAATTCGCTAATTTGCTCTCACAATTAATTTTTTATGAAAACTCATAAAAAATTCATATAAAATGAAACTTTGATCCCAAAAATCTGAAATTTTTACTGAATTCTTCTGATACTTTTCCTGACTTGCACAAAACATTTGATGCCAAAATTCGAAGCCATTTGTGAGATCTGATCAAAATAAGGAAAAACCCTAATTTTTAAAGATCCAATTTTTAGGGAAATATTCTGCATCAAAATTAAAATCACAAAGAACAGATCCTATGTATAATTATGAGATATTTCCAAAAATGTAAGAAAATCTAAAAAATTCTCTCATTTGCTCTCAAAATTAATTTTTTTTGAAAAATTATAAAAAATTCATAGAAAATGAAAATGTGCTCCAAAAATTCTAAATTTTGGATTGAGAGCTCCTGAGACTTTCTTCAACATGCAAAAACAATTTGGTGCAAACTTTCCAAGCCATTTGTGAGATATGATCAAATCTCCCCAAGATCTTGATTTTGTGTCCAAAACCCTAGCTGCACAAGGTTATTCTCCAAATTGTTTTACAAAACAGCAATATAGGGTTAGAAAAATCTGCAAAAAACACAGATCTAACAAAAATCCATGTCCCACCAGGAGTGTCAAAATGTATATGGTGAAAATGGATTAACAATATTGAAAGACTAAATGAATTCAACCACAAAACCCTAGCCTAACAACAACAAAGATCCACCATAACATATGAAGATTACCTAAGACAATGCAAATCAAATGAAATCACAAAGATTATACCATCACATGTCCAATAGGGTTTGAATCTCCATTCTTCCTATCTCCATTGATCTTGCTTGATATATTTGCTCTCAGATTTTATGTGCACAAGAGCTCAACAAAGAACGGAAATGTGGTTGCAAGTAGGATCTCATATGAAAAGCGTAGTGTAGTCAAGTGCATAATTGAGATAGTTAGGATGCACAGATTGAATAGGGTTTGATAATGAAGGAAGCATCTCCTTATATAGAAGACACTATATGAAATGGAGGGATAAGATTGAAAGGTGTAAAAGAGATCGGTTATGATTAGAGGGTAGGTAAAGAAAATAATAAAATAATGAAAGGGGTAGGTAGTGTATGAATTAAGAGATGAATGACATATGTCATAGGTTAAAAAGGCTAATGAATTAATTAAATAAATAAAGATTTATTTAATTAATAGAAGAATTAGGCTAAAATAATTAAATAAATAAAATATTTATCTAATTAGACATGACAATTTTAGGTGTCTACAATACCTATCACAGGTACTTCCCTATTATCCATAGCATAACACTTTCCATATACAGTGGTCACTGACAGTCCTAATTCTTTCATGACACCATAGGGCATCACATTAGCAATAGCTCCTGAATCTATCATGCAGTTTTTTATCAACTGGTTGTTTACCAACAAATTAACATAGAACGAATCTACCTGTGAAGGCTCTTGAGTGATAGTAGTTCCAACATAAACCTCTGGGGTTTGGAATTCTTGATCCTTTCCAATTTTAGCTAAACCGGTGGGTAGGACTGTGTCACTGTTAGATATATTAGAAAACAAAGACAAAGCTACATCCCTGTGCTCTTTTATTTTCAGTAATTCTACTAATGGGATAGTGACCTTCATTTGTGTAAGAGCTTGAGCCATGTCAAATGTAGAACAATTGCTTGATTCAGTATTAGCTCTAACTCTTTCTGCCTTAAGCTGATTTGCTCTTTTTGTTGTGGCAGCTCCTTGTATATCACTAGTATTTTTATCATCTGTATTCTTGGGTACATCTTTAACTTGTTCCTTCTTTTCTTGACCAATTTTAGGGATAGTAGTAGCACTACTTGTTGCCCCTTTTTGGGTGATCTTTTTTATGAACATGGAACCAGGTTCGCCCTGACCAGTGTCCTTCTTGGTGCTCCTTAGGTTATAATTGTGTTTTGCTTTAGCAATAGCAGCTTTGGTGAGACTTTTAACTTCTTCCTCACTAGGCCTTCTAAGATGAACTTCTTCATCCTCAATTGTTACCACATTCAATGTAGGATACTAGTCCAAGGTTAGTTGTCCTTGAACAAACCTTTCATTATCCAGTACATCACTATATTCACTTTGTATAGATTCCTCATCACTTTCTATAATAGTCTCAAACATGTTAATGTCAGGCTCAGCTTCTTGTCTAATGGATTCTTCAAGAGCTTAAGCTACTGCACACTGATGAGGAGAATGTGGCCCATCACAAGCAATACACCAAGGAGTATTTTCTATATTATGGACATTTTTCCCTTTTAAGGGATCTGAAGTGTCCTGATTTTGAGCAATTTTAGGCTTCTCATTCTGGGGTTTACCATCTTTCTAGTTGGTATTATAGGGCATGTCATGCAGTCTAGGGGGTCTATCTTGCTAGTTATAATGAGGCTTATCATTTTTGCTTACTTTGGCAATCAAATCCTTCATAGCAATGACCGACTTCTCTATCTTGTCTTCTTCTTTAGCAACTTTGCTAGGTTGTTGTTTTGTTTCCTGCCATAACCTACCTTCTGTTCTCCTTCCTAACTTCCCATATGCTTTTCTGTTACTCTCCACATTAATGGCAATCCTAAATGCATCCCTTAGGTTATGTGGATTTTTATCCCTCAAGATATAGGCCATCTTAGAATCAAATGCATTATAGTAGGTGTAGCTAGGAAATCGAGGATCATCAAAGCAATATGGACATTAGCCTAGTTCAATCATGAAAACTAAAATGCAATGATAACAATCCTAAAAACATTCAATAGAGAAAGGGATATAAAACATTCAAACGCAAATGTGAATGTCTCCTCTAGAAATCTCCATTGTCCTTCTTTCTCCTTCAAATTTATTTTGTTTGTGGATCTCACTTACAAGTGCATACGCATGAGATGAAAGCAAGATTGACAAGGTAACATGACAGCATAAGCGTACTAGAAGCGTGATTGATTCGACCAAGGATTAGGGGCTTGATTGAAGAAATTCATCCAATTTATAGACAAATTGGAGAAAAGATTAGATTAGCATGAAAGTGATTCGAATGGAAATTCAAATCAAGAATAGCAAAATTATGACATGTGTATGACAAATTGCTATGCAAGGATTTATGACAATTTATGACAAATTACTATGCAAGGATTTATGACAAGAATTTGAAATAGAAATAGACATTTAGGAATTTAGGAGAAATTAGAAAATTAGGTTAGAAATGATGACTTGGAAATTAGGAAATTGATGAAAATTAGGTAAATTAATTAATAATTTTTCATTCATTAATTAATTTACAAAAATAGGAGGAATTAATTAGCCAATTAAATAAACATTTAATTGTGACAAGAAGACTTAGGATAAATAAATAAATCATTTATCCTAAAGAGAAAATGGAGAGAAAATGACAAACAAGGTTAAATGAATAAAAAATGAAACCCTAGAAGATAAATTAGAAATGCAAGGATGACAATTAGGTCTTGATGTAAGATTAATTTGATGTCGATTCAATCATGATTTTGAATTGATAAAAAATGAATGCTGATAAGTGATTTGATTGATAAATGCGCCAATTGACGAGGAACAATGACTAATTGATCCAAATTGATATGATTGAGAAGGACGACGATCGATGACAAATCGATCACAAAATGACAAGATTGACAAGTTGATAAGGATCGACCAAAATCATGACTGAAAATTGCTATCGACAAGACCAAATTCGAAAGCGAGACAAATGAAGAATGCAGAAGAAGGACTCGATGCTCGCAAATGATAAAGACCAAGTACACAACATAGGAGACATGTTAATGCGATGCAAAAAACCTAAAATAAGGCAATGTGCCAATGTTAAAGTACGACTCCGCAAGCGTTGACCATTTTTTGATGTCTACATTTTGCCCCTCTTTGAGAAATTGTGATTCTAGGCATTGTTTCGAAGAACAATAATGAAAATGCCCCCGACAATGACAATGACATATGCATGCCCCCTCGAGGAATTGGCCAGAAATATCCAAAAAAAGAAGCCAATTGATCGATAAGAATGATAGAAAATGATAGGAGCAAACAAACTGACAATTGGAGATCAGATGCATGAAGGACAAGCAATTGAAAGCGCAAAAGACTGCAACCAACATGAGATGGAGAGAGTGCACGTCCATCTATGCACTGACAAAGATCTATAAATGAGGCAAAGAGAGTGAGAATTGCTCATTTGCACTAGCTAAAGAGGAGGATTTGTTGCTCTTGAAAAGGACACTTGCAGAGAGATGGCGAACATTCCAATGGCAGATCACCTCGGAGAACGTGTACGCACCTATAGATGATCGGATGACATGGGAGCAGCGGTATGTATCTCAAAAACCCATATTGTCAATTTTATGAATTTTGATCGCTTGCGGGACATTGCGGGGCCCACAAAGAATGCAGAAACTAACTTCTACGCCTGTGTGAATGCATCTTGCGCTTGTGTAGGGTATCCTGCGCTTATGTAGGGTACACAGGCGCATGATATAGCACACAGGCATAGTTGTTCCCTGAGAGGTCAATTTTGGTCAAAAATAGCATGCGAATGATCCGAAAAGGGGGGATAAGGGTAGGATAGGTCAAAATAGATTGGAAACACCTTGATTTGGACATGAAATAAGGAAATGTGGCCCGTAGGAGCAAAACCTAAAACTGACAAAATGTGCCCCAATTGTGATGCAGAGTCGACAGTATCCATTGATCACGCGGGAGAACCAACCTGACTGCTTCATGTTACGACATAGACTTAGGAGCACGGATAGAGATACATTAGTAGGACTTGGAATATACTATATCACATTCATGCCCGAGATTAGGGAAAACACAGGATTGCTTACCGCATTGGCAGAGAGTGATGGCACTCGGAGACTTCCTCATTCGATCTGGCGACTGGAGAGGCGACGGTGACACTAGAGGATGTATGGCATATCCTCCACATTCTGATTCATGGAGAGATGGTAGAGTATGACCCAGTGACAGGGAGAGACGCTTTGTGCAGATTATTTGAGTGTGATGCAGATGATCTGGATATCGTAGAGAGGGAGATTGGCTGGGAGACCATGGCATCAGAGTATGATCGGCGCTATGTAGTGAGAGCAGTGGTCATAGCATGCCTACTAGCAAGGGACAGATGAAGACATGGATTCCCTATTGGATGGGGAAGAGTGCTAGAGTGGATGGCAACAAAGGGGATGGTGTATGCATGGGGACCATGTGTACTTGCTATGCTATATTTTTCAGTTGCATCAGATAGCATATCAGGGAGTGCAAACTTTGAGCTGTGGAGTCACATTGCTATAGATATGGGCATTTGAGCACATAGCCATATGTCAACCAATTGTAGAGAGACGGGTAGTACCACACCGACCATATGTGTATTGCTATGGGGGAGCACTGAGATAGGGTTTGTTTGGATACATACTGTATTGGCGACATGAGCTAGACAGATTGAGAGAGTTCACATGGAGGCCATATCTTGATTGCCCTAGATGGTCAGATGATAGTGATGAGCTATCGTATTGTAGACAGGAGAGGTACCTGATTGGGCGACCAGTGAATTGCGAGAGAGTGATTGAGATGTACTTGCCAGAGAGAGTCAAACGACAGTTTGGAGAGAGGTAGGATATACCTAGAGGGACTGCACACTTTGCCCGATCTCATAGAGAGACGAGTCAGTGGGGGCGAATGATTCAGCCACACATAGCATATGCTGACTTCACACAGCTATAGCGGAGATAGTGGGAGTGGAGATCAGATGTGGTGGACACCGAGACGATAGAGGAGTATGAGCGATGGTTTGCACGATGACGGCCAGTGCCATTGACAGATCCCGATATTCTAGTACCGAGGAGACAGGAGGACTTCCCACTTGCTGGAGAGGACGGAGATGATGAGGACAAGGATGATGAGGGTAGGGATGAGGATGAGGGGGACGACGAGGATGGAGATGATGAGAGGGATGACGATTATGAGCCAGACTCAGCCGGTCAGGAGTCATTGCAAGATATACCCATAGAGCCGGAGACAGCTAGGATAGAGGAGATGGAGATGTGCAGGGCTACCATAGCGAGTCAGCATGATCATATTGTGACATTAGAAAGACAGAATGCCATCTTGAGGACAGAGCATGATCAGTTCAGAGCAGAGATAGCCAGACTTACAGCGGCTCGAGATACAACAATAGCCCAGGCACAGTGAGAAGAACAGAGAGTCACTGAGTATATTGGGTCAATTAGGGATGCCAGTGCATGAGAGATGGCACAGATGTTGGTAGAGATCAGAGAGGAGATACACCTTTGGAGGACACTATATGAGAGTGCAGTTCCACCAAAGCAGAGAGCATCGTCATATCGGGCATGATCGAGGATAGAGAGCAGGGCACGCTCTCGGAGGTCAGTGAGCAGCATGGGGGTGAGTGGACCTATGAGACCACCACAGCCAGGACCTGGGATAGGAGGGACATCATCCTTGAGACATGTCAGGGATGAGGAGGACAGAGGGAGCACCCAGTGACAGAGGCATGTGCTCCTTATGACAGACAGTTGACATTATGTAGTGTGATATTATATAGTCAGCTTGCGGGCCATACTTAGGACAGACAGTCCAATTTTTTCCTCCGATATTATTTTGATATATGATATGATATGCATCGATATGATGGGATGCAATAGTTTATGACGTATGTGTTTACTTTTCATGTATGGATGACTTATGCACTGTTTATTGTGGAACATGTATGGATACATTTTGATGTGTTTTTGATGCATTGATGATATGAAATGGATAAAAATGCTTGATGTGATGCTTGATGTAATGCAAATGTACTAACCGATGAATGCAGGATGCAACTTACGTGTTTTGGAGATCAGAGTACTAGACCGAACTAAATACCCAAACTAACAGAAGAAATGTTAGTAAGAAGAAATGAGATAGAGGACAGTTAGAGGCGAAGAAAAATTTTCTTTCACTAATGCAATTTGTAGGTGAGAACCTTTATTTAATGTAGCAAAATGGATGCATAGCATCATGGCATTGAAGGCTAGAGCTGAAATGCAACCCTTTTTGCAAAAGACAGACACATCGCAGACAAACAACAATCACAACAAAAAAGAAAGGGACCATGAACCATCTCGGTCACTCTAAATCACTCAGTCACATCATCGAGCAACATAGGAACATGATTGAAGATAAATCAATAAATGATAAGACTCGCTAATTTCAACAAGTCAAACAAACATCTTGATCTTCATTGTCAAAAGTTGAATGTGTTGATAGGATGATCATGTTGTCTGGTTTCAGGACATGCGGTACCCCGTTTAAGATAGGACACAGTCTGGTTTTGAGCATACCACACCCTGTATAAGACCCATGATAGTGTGCCAAGGATGAACGATATAAATGTTGATTGATTGATATGACAAATTTGATCAGTTTGCATGTCTGGTTTGATTGAAAAGTTCATCTGTTAATGCATGATCTCATTAAAGCACAATTTTTGATTAATTGTCGTTAGATGTATGCTCAGCGATCTGTCTATGCACAAAGGGATCATTTATTGCAAAATGCTTGTTTTTGGATTTTAATGTTTTGAAAAAAAAATTATGTTCATTTTTTTCAGGACTTTATTTGACTTTTTAGGGATTTATTTCAGGACATTTTTTTATTTTTATGATTTTTTCAGGACATTTTTCAAATTTTTAGGACATTTTTCAATTTTTTATAATTATTTCAGGACATTTTTCAATTTTTATGATTTTTTCAGGACATTTTTCAATTGTTTTGGATTATTTTAGGACATTATTTGATTTTTTTGATTTTTTGATTTTGCCCCCAGTGTCTAGCAAGGCAAGGGATATGACAGGTGAATAAATAGGCTTTCTGAAATGTTGGTGGATAGAGGGAAGACAAAGGCCTTTTATCATGGAGACAATGTGGATGCAATTTTCAAGAGCTATTGCATGATGGGACAAGAGACTGGATATGACAATGTAAAGCAGTGACATGGCATGAGGGACATGTCAAGAGGTTTTTGAAACCATGTTTAAATTTTGTGTCCTTATGTCAGATCAAGATCAAGGAAAGAAAAAGAGTGTATGGATAGTGATAAGATATGGATAGGATAAGAAAGACCAAGAATGGATAAGGGACATGGACTGAAGGTCGGGATAGGATACGAGATAGTGGCAGAAAGTTGCAATAAGACAGGGAATATGGATGAAAAGTTATAATAAGCAAATGGATAAATGACCAAAAGCTATGATAGACTGAAAACTGCAAACAAGATGCATGATGCTCATGAAGATCGTCATCCTTGTCAAGATCAAAGGTGGAAAGGGAAACTAGACATGAGGGACAATAGGATATGAAGGGTAATGACAGGGGTTCGATAGGATAATGAAGGGCAATAGGATATGAAGGAGGCAACCTACCCCCAAGTGTGGTGTGCAAGAAGTTCATAGACTATGCATGATGCCTGTTTGCTAGGTTTTCATCATGGTACTTGCCCAAGGCGCCTGTTTGCCAGGTTTTCACCAGTGGATGAATTATTTCTCTTTATTGTTTTTTTTTTTTTTTCACTTTTTTTTTTCTGCATTTTGACTTTTTCAATAGAAGATGGACACATGATAGGGGATGGAAGAAGGACTCAAACATCTTTTTGTTTGGATAGTAGCCTTGAAAAAAAATGGACCATGACCTTTAAAAGCATGCTCAAAGATGTTGGTAGGATAAGGACATGGAAAATAAGATGAAACTAAGGCAAGAATTTATGCAAAGGATTGGACCAAAGGGATCGAAGGATGGAAAATATGTATTGGATAATAGGTAGGGTATTGGAAGAATTGGGCTTCAGTGGATGGAAATGAAGGCAAGATCAACATTGGCACACACCTTGAGGGGTGATGGACTGATGGAGGAAAGACGTATTTTGGATATTGAGATTTTGACGAAGGAAAGGCTATGGATTTTGGGACATAAGGGCCCAAAATGGATAAAGAAGGTGATGGAGGAATAGACTTGGAATGTTTGGATGGAGGAATAGCAATTGTAGATGCCAATTTTGATGTTTCTTTAGGCTTTTGTGCTTCAAGGAGCTGCTTAGGGATCCACATGGTTTTTTATTTTTCATGCTTTTGTGGTTCCTTGGAGTGCATTGCTTGCACAAGGGATTTAGGAACCCATATATATTTTGACTTTCCTTTATTTTTCTCAATGGGCCATTGTGGCCTTTTGGATATTTATTTTTCTTTATAGATCAATTTGTTCTTTGTTTTGACATGTCGATTATATTGGACATGTTGATCCTTGAATACATTTGGATTGCTAGACTTATGACTTTTATACTTGGCATCCAAATTGCTTGGAGGGGGAAAGGAATCATGGATGGTTTAAATTTACTCAAGGATGTGTGCCTTTACTGACCTTGCATAGAGGACAAAGGGATATAAGGACCTAAGATGGATGGAAGGTATGATGGGGAAGGTGTACGTTTTGATTTTGATGGAGGGATACCAACGTCTTGAGAGTGAGTTGTGTAGACATGACCCTTAACATTTTCTTTGATATGGAGGGGTTCTTTCTCATGAAGGTCTACTCCTTTGCCTTTATGAATATCTTGACTTGTAGGATACTCTTTTCTTTGGGAAGAAGACACGAGTCCATTATGAGGTGGATATGATATGAGAGAAATAATGAGATCTTGAAGTGGATCGAATTGCACCAAAGTGGAAGAACCCATTATGCATGTTGAGGGTTCATAAACATCTTTCACTGACATGTTAGAATCATGAGGTAGATTAGGATCATGAGGGGGACTAGGATTGTGTAGTGGACATGGTTCAATGATAGGCTCTTCAAGAGATGGAATGGGAGAAATAATGGGATCATCAAAAGAAATGTGATCTTGAAGTGTATATGGAGCATTAAGACAAGGAGATGGAGGAACAAGAGGATCTTGTGGAGGATTTAAAGGAATAATTTGATCTTGACAAGGAGGGAGATCATTGGAATCCTCTTTAAAGGTGTTTTTCTCTTGACTTTTAATGGGATCATCGGAAAGGATGGAAGGGATATCTTGATCTTTCTTAGGAAGTGGAATGTCAATCGGATTTGAGAGGACATTATGTTCATGAAATGGAAGGGGATCATTTGGGATTGGTTGGACTAGGATATCTTGATCTTGCTCAAGGAATGGAGTGTCAATAGGACTTTGGATAGGATGGACAAGAATAGGGGAATTGTCATGAGTGTTTGGGAAGATGGGGTCCTGGTCAACAATAGGATGGGATGATAAGGTTTCAAGATCTTGATCTTCATCTATTTCAAGACACGTTTCTTCATGCTCTAAATTATCCTCTTGACATGGGGTTGGACTTTGGATATGCACGAGGGATTTTTACAAGGAATCAATGTTTTGGCATGAAGGAAATGCACTTTGAACATTTGTGATGGATTCTGGCAAGGAATCAATGCTTGAACATGAGGAAGAGGGACTTCCAATGGGGTCCTCTAAAATAGGTAATGGCAATAAAGTGCACGGTGGCATTGGGTCTTGTATATCTGAAACATGACAAGGATGTGCATCATGAATTGGATTATCTTGGCAATCAATTATGGATAGCTCTTGGATAATTGCATCCTTGGGTGTATTGTTTGATGAGGACAACATAGAAGGTTCTTGTGAAACTTCTAAAGGTGTAGGGATAGATGCCACTGGAGAGTCAATTTGTTTGTGGGGGTATGAGGCATTGCTAGACATAAGTGTATTATTTTGATCTTCCTCAAAGAACTCACTTGGTAGGTTCCTTAAGAGCCTTGCAATAAAGCCACCTTTCTTTCAAGGTTTTGACATGGTTGTATCTGGAATTTGAACTTGTTTGGAAAGGAGTTGGTTTGATGTCATGTTTTGATATTGGACTTGGTTCAATTGTTCTGACATGTTTGAAACTAAGGTTGGTGTGTGCTGCAACCTTTGTTTTTGAATGTTTGGTTGTGGTTGTTGACATTGATATTCCACCATTGGTTGAACCATTTGTGGACATTGTATAGTTGGTTGGACATATTGTTGAAATTGGACCATTGGTTGTATTGGTTGTATATTTTGAACAATTGGTTGAGCCATTGGTTGTATTGGTTGAAAATCTGATTGATAGTAAACACCTTCTTGTTCTTGTTGTGGAGGCACATAATGTTGAAATTGATGTTGTCTCTTTTCTTGAAATTGTTTCATCATCTCTATTTGGGAGAGGAGAGCTAGTATGTCTGGTCATTCAAGAAGAGATCTTACATCAATTGGCTCAATCTTTGGATTTCAACCTAGAAATTTTTGAAACATTTTGGACATTTGTGATCTATTCTTCTCAATGTTTTTCACTCTTTGTTCCAAAATCTCATTTTCTTGAGCTAGTTTCTCCTCTAGTTTTTGTATTTGGAGACTTGTTTCATCATAAAAAGTTTGATCGATATTGCCTTGTTGTTGGGTTGGATAGAATTGTGATTGCATTGTTGGTTGATATGTCAAACTTTGTTGCATCATTGGTGCTTGGAACCTTGTTTCAATAGACATGTCACTATGCAATGCAATATTTTTATTTTTTTTTGGGGATTTTTCAAGGATAATGTATGATATGCAACTAAATGCAAACTAAATAGATGAAAATGCAAATCTATGGCAAGAATGCAATCTATGTTTTTGTTGCTTTTCAAGATTTTGGACAAACTTTTGGAATGCAAATCTAAGAAAGAGACCCTTAGGAAATTGAAATGATGTCTAGACCTCAAAGGACAAAAGGACCAAGTGACAAAAGGACAAAATGACAATGTCTCCCCTATATGCTTGGATACTAAGCTAGGTTTGACCAAATGACATGGATGACAAAAAGACAAAAGTTTGATAAGTTCTAGACTTCTTAACGATGACTTAGGGTTTATCAAAGATTTGCATTACTCAAGTATGACAAAACCTAGTTTTGACACTATATGCAAAGGGACAATTACTATGCAAATGACCCTAATATGATATGATAATGACCTAAGCTTAATGAAGAGACCTAGGGTATGCAAATGTGACCTAATGTTATGAGGACAAGGATGCAAATGCAAATGTATGACAATTTCAACCTAAGGCAAAACCTAAGGTTGAATTATGAAATGGTGTTACTCTAATGCAAGAGGACACATGCAAATGGATGACCCTTATTGATATGCAAAGGAGTATGACCTAGGTGAAACCTAACCTTGGTAGTTGACAATGAACTTGCACAATGCAAACCTAGGATGAACCTAAATTTAAGTGACATGAATGTTGAGACAAGATTTTGGAAAATGTTTGACAACCATGTTTGAAGGTGTTTTGAACTTTGTTGAATGAAATGCTCTTGTGTTTAACCTTGTTTTGAATCAATTTTCCTTGTTTTTGAAATGAGACACAACTCAACTTTTGACAAATAAAGAAGACAAGATATTTCAACTTAGACTCAAGACAATCATGCTCATTCACGCATTTCCTATGGTAGGCAAGGACAGTAGGTACTTGAGAGGTAGACTCGTTATGAGATTCAAGGAGAATACATAGATGCTTGACACCACGGGCTCCCCTCCACGACACTCACTTCTTAGGGTAGCCAAGCATCAGTCCCCATGGAAATCTCCCCATGGCGAACTTAGTATCTCTTCCAAGTATCCGAACTTGTCCTTCTCAAGCAACTAGAAGGATTTTTGGCCTCTAAATACAAGGTGTTTAGTCAGGATTTCTGTTAAGTGTTACTCCTTAGTGTCACGCAAGCATGATTGAGACATTAAGCCCACCAAGATACCAAACAAATGTAGTTGTACAAGCACAATTTAGACCGTGAGGTCCTACTTAGATGTTGATATGAGAAAGAGTCCAAGGGTCATCGCTTCCCAAGTAACTACAATTCCCACGTAACCCTTCCTTCAAAGCTTTCACCCATCAAGTATTTATTTATAGTGAGTTAGAATGCCAAGGTATTCTAGCTGTACTCACTTTGGGTCATTCCCTTCTCACGATTATCACTTGCTTGCAAAAGAAAGCAAATGGTCGGGAAGGCAAGCCCTTTAAAGGTAACAAACAATCTGAACCAAGAGAATGGTATCGAATATCTGGATTTCCGATCACCCTAAGAAGGATGAGAGCATACTCTCCTACTTCGATGTCAAACTCAACAATCAAAGAAAACACACATTCATTCCATCCTATTTAGAAATAATACTAAGTGCCTAATTATGAATTACAAACACCAAGTTTAGTTGGAGTATAAGGCAAACTGCAAAACCACCAAGTCAGAAGTTTGATTTTCTTAGTCTTTGACTAGCGAACCTACATACAATGTGTTAGTAGTTTCATTTGTTGTCTTTGTCATGCATATGCCAAGGTGCTACACAAAGAATCAGTACCAAAAACCAAAAAAGCATAAACAAAATGCAAAACAAAACAATTTGCAAGTAAAAAACACTGCTTTTTACCTCTGTTTCTGGCCCTACACAGGCGCAGAATGTCTCACACAGGCATAGAATGCTTGACACAGGCATAGATTGTCCTTGACAGAGGCACAGATTGTCCTTGACACAGGCACAAAATGCTTGACACAGGCGCAGATTGTCTCACACAGGCACAAAAGTTCTCAGAAAGGCCTGCATTACCCTGTTTCTTGGGTTTTTCACCTGCAAATCATCTCAAAAGCACTCAAAAGCATGGTTAGGGGGTTAGTTCACATCGGGTTCACCAATTAATGTAGCTAGGAAATCAAGGATCATCAAAGCAATATGGACATTAGCCTAGTTCAATCACGAAAACTAAAATGCAGTGATAACAATCCTAAAAACATTCAATAGAGAAAGGGATATAAAACATTCAAATGCAAATGCAAACCAATGCAAATGTGAATGTCTCCTTTAGAAATCTCCATTGTCCTTCTTTCTCCTTCAAATTGATTTTTTTTGTGGATCTCACCTACAAGTGCATACGCATGAGATGAAAGCAAGATTGACAAGGTAACATGACAGCATAAGGGTACTAGAAGCGTGATTGATTCGACCAGGGATCAGGGGCTTGATTGAAGAAATTCATCCAATTTATAGACAAATTGGAGAAAAGATTAGATTAGCATGAAAGTGATTTGAATGGAAATTCAAATCAAGAATAGCAAAATTATGACATGTGTATGACAAATTGCTATGCAAGGATTTATGACAATTTATGACAAATTGCTATGCAAGGATTTATGACAAGAATTTGAAATAGAAATAGACATTTAGGAATTTAGAAGAAATTAGAAAATTAGGTTAGAAATGATGACTTGGAAATTAGGAAATTGATGAAAATTAGGTAAATTAATTAATAATTTTTCATTCATTAATTAATTTACAAAAATAGGAGGAATTAATTAGCCAATTAAATAAACATTTAATTGTGACAAGAAGACTTAGGATAAATAAATAAATCATTTATCCTAAAGAGAAAATGACAAACAAGGTTAAATGAATAAAAAATGAAACCCTAGAAGATAAATTAGAAATGCAAGGATGACAATTAGGTCTTGATGTAAGATTGATTTGATGTCGATTCGATCATGATTTTGAATTGATAAAAGACCAATGCTGATAAGTGATTTGATTGATAAATGTGCCAATTGACGAGGAACAATGACTAATCGATCCAAATTGATATGATTGAGAAGGATGACGATCGATGACAAATCGCTCGCAAAATGACAAGATTGACAAGTTGATAAGGATCGACCAAAACCATGACTAAAAATTGCTAGCGACAAGACCAAATTCGAAAGTGAGACAAATGAAGAATGCAGAAGAAGGACTCGATGCTTGCAAATGATAAAGGCCAAGTGCGCAACATAGGAGAAATGTTAATGCGACTCAAAAAACCTAAAATAAGGCAATGCGCCAATGTTAAAGTATGAGTCCGCAAGCATTGACCATTTTTAGACGTCTACAATAGGTATTCAAACACATGTTATCATCTAACCTCATCACCTGATATAATCTATGCATGGCCATTTGGAATATAGCATTAAAATTAGTTACCATTTCATTGTCAGACTTTCTGATGTTATTAAATTCATTGAGCATGAAGCTCACATTTGTTTTATCACCGTATTGTTCTTGAAAACAATTCTTAAAATCCTCCCATGACCCAATGCTATTAACTGGAAGACCTTTGCACCAATCTCTTGCATCATCAACCAAGGACTGAACAAACAGTTTCATTATAACATCTTCATCCCCTATCTCATAGTCATTTATTAGGTCACCAAAAGATTTCAAATGTTACTCAGCACTAATTGCATTGTTTCCAGCAAACTTATGGAGTCTGTCCCTTAACTCAGTAGGAACATGGTTGGGATATCCTAGGATCCCATCAAAGAAAAATTGCCTATACTATTCTAAATTGATAGGTCTTCTTTGAAAAGGGGAAGCAACATTATTATTTCCCATGTTCATTATGACTTTTGGAATTAGGGACTGAGATACTTGGCCATGCTGATTGTTTACAGGGGTTTGACTCACTGAGGCTGTATTAGCAGGCACAGTAGGCTGAATCTTAACCGGGGGAAGGGAAATTTGTTGAGGATCAGGCTTACTAAGATCTTCTGATGGAAAAATGATAGGGGGAGCTTTTAAGTAGATAATTTTTCTTTTCACTTCCTAATTAGCTACTTCCAAATCAGCTTTCTCTAGTTCCATTTGGAGATCCTCTTTTTCCTTCCTCATTCTTTCCATCTCTCTCTCATGTGTTGATAGCCTATGCGAAATCTCTTCAATGTTTTTAGATCCAGTTCCATCATCGACCCATTTCTGCTTTCCTTTATCAACATTATTCCTAGGAGGCTATGAATCACTGAGCATTTCCTTGTTTGGCTAGACTACTAACCTATATGCTGGCTTAGCCTTGGGGATCAGAATTTCTCTAATCATAGGCCCTTCCTCATCACTCTTTTCCTTTTCTTTGGCCAATATTTCAAGATCAGCTATCTATCTAAGAAGCCTATCTCTCTCCATTAATTTAGCTTTAACCTCCTTCTCCTTATTTGCTTCCTTTTGGGCTCTTAAGGAGATTAAGTGATGAACTCTCATATTTAAATTTTCTATTTCTTGTGACACTTCATCTTCATCAAGGAAATTCTCCTCAGAGTCAGATAAATTGACTTGATCTATATCAATCAAGCTGATGTTTCCATCAATTGTCCTAGGCATAGAATGTCTAATTTCATTTGAACTAGTCCTATCTCTCGCAAACACACTAACATGAGATATATCTTGATTTACAGCATGAGCATTATCTATATTTCCAAACAATCCAGAATGGAAACCTAATATATCATGTTCAGATTCTTTGGAAGAAGAATTAGACTTTGCATAAACAGGTTGATCAGGTATCTTACCGGTGTTGGTATTCTTTTGCACCCAAGCAACATTTGATGGTTCGTGAAGCACTGATCTCTTCTAACCTCTTCGTGACTGTTCTGCCAAACCTTCTTGTAAAGTTTCACGAGGGTGTTTCTTCATGAATGATCTGGTGTTTTTTCCTCCTTGCATTGTACTTGTCTTCCTTTCTTTTTGTACTTCACAAGGACTGGTTCCAAGATAAC
The DNA here is from genome assembly GCF_030272615.1 of Cryptomeria japonica. Classification (NCBI taxonomy): domain Eukaryota; kingdom Viridiplantae; phylum Streptophyta; class Pinopsida; order Cupressales; family Cupressaceae; genus Cryptomeria; species Cryptomeria japonica. Next base: position 907,503,354 of record NC_081414.1, read on the forward strand.
AGAGTCGCCACCCATAAGACTATGGGAATTATGAAAACAAGCTTTGAAAAAATGTTGGAAATCTTCAAACCAAAATCATCTATCAAAAGAAAATAGAGGGAGCTTCCAGATAGAGACCTCCAAGCACCACTGCTATATTTACTAATGCACCAATCTAATTCACAAACACACAATGATTTTCTTTATAAATTTAAACACAAGCCTACGTTTGGATCCTTATTGTGACTCCCTAGCAGAGTCACCACTTTTGTTGTCTTCAAAATCTAATTCCCTTTAACATCCTTATAGTGACATGATAACTCTATATGTAGAAGAGATATTAAAGAGAAGGAGAATTCCAGGACAACATATGACAAGGTTTGATTAACCTTCTACACTTCGGGCTTATTCAAAGTCCAAGCGGGTATACCTTTGTGAAATAAATTCACACTTTTAAATGATAAATCCACAGCAAACCAGTCCAAAAACTAGTGGATCTAATCACCTTAAAACTAACTGAAACAAAGGAATGAAAATTGTACTCATGTTTAGTATTGACCTACAAAATATGTAATGGACAACCTTGATCTATACCAGTGCCTTATCCAAGGTCACAGAGTCATCTAAGTTCAAACAACACTCTCACAATCAACTATCTCCACATATCCCATTAGTTTGGCTTCTGCAGATCCCTATATATGCCTAAAACAAATAAGAATTTATTCATACCAAATTAAACTATGCTCATCAAGGTTCAAAATATCTCACAAGGAATTTACTGGTAGAAGTGATTCCTGCATATTTAATTCCCCTCCTGAAGAGAAAAGCTAAGAAACATATCTACTGAAAGTTGCCTTGCAAACCCTATTCAAATGAAATAACCCTGGATTATTTAGAATGAAATAGTAAACACTTGCAAACACATTTGAAGACAACACAAAGTTTTAACTCAAAACCAATGGTCTGTATATTGATATTTTCTTCAAAAAAGTATTACAAGAAACCCTCAAATATTCTCCATTAGAACTTGGAAAAGCTCAGATAAATTTCTGCAGTGTTTTCTTACAATTTTTTATGATACTTTTCTACTAGTCCTGGTATGCATTTATAACAATATGGATGCATACAAAGCTTTGGACTTTCCTAGGAGAGTTTGTTACAATCATTACTTTTCAAGAAGAAATTACAAAATCTTTTACAAATGCGGTTACAAGTTCTTTTTGACCTCCGCGGCTTCTTCTACTTGTTGTCCAGTTGCAACCTCTTCTAACTGCTCTACATCCTGTATGGCATATTTTCTTGTCCACTCATTGTATAGATCATCAGCTGGCCACGTGAAGTTAATCACTTTTGCTTTTGCCTTGGCTAACCTTTTCCAGGAATTCCTCATTTTGTTAACCTCTGAATTGAGAAAACCATAATGAGATTTGATTCTCTCTATCTCCTCAATTGTTATGACAAAAAAGGAAGCATCTTCTGAGTTAATAATTCCTTTTATTCTAACTGACAATTTGGCTTCTAATTCCTTAAGCCATACTTGTTTGTCCTTCAATTGAATTGGGCTAGCAAAACCCTCTGGAATTAATTCAAATACTTGATCAGTGTACTCTTTCTTGTACAAATTGATCTTCCTATCTGCATTATCTATTCCTTCTGCTAATTTTACTAGGTCCTTTGTGGTATCACAAGTGGATTTGATAATACGATCAGCCCTTACTTCATCATAGGATACACAAATAAGCTCCAAATCCTACTCTCTAGGCTTCCACTTGTCAAAAATAGGCATTAAAACGTCCTTATCTCCATTAAGTTCATTCCACATATCTAGAATCTTTCTCATGTTGTTATACAATAATGAGGCCCCCATGGTGTCGGCAAAACTTGAAATTGTAGCCCTTACTCTTTCTTCATATTTCTTTGCATACGAGGCTTGAGCCTGTTTTAAATCCTCCAACTCATGAAGAGTGATCTCAACCAATTGAGAGCCAGAAGGTGCTAGAGATGGTGGGAACTCAATAATGGGGCTGGTAGGTGGAGGTCTTGTAGGAGAAGAGCAGATCATCTATGTTGAATACTCACCTTGATGGTACTGTCCTGCCAACTAGCTTTGTAGCTCGGCAATGATGTTGTCTTTACCCCTTACCTCTTCCTTGGCACTATTATAGGTTTTAAAACTGTCTCCAGTTTAACTTGAAGATCTGCCTTTTCCTTAGCCTCCCTTTCTGCTACTGCAACACTAAACTTTGCAGTCTATAGCATAGTGCTAGCAGCTTCCACTACCCCAGTTCTCTGAAGTCTTTTTACTATCATTCCACCAAGGTAACTTGACCCTGGGGTATTCTTATTTCTCTTATTTTCATCTCTTTTAAGAGACCACATGACCAGTTCAGCATTGTCTTTGCTAAAAGTGACTCCCTCCATAGGTTTGGTCTCTTTTCTAACTGCCTCTAATACCAAGGCATCTACTATGTCCCACTCGAGGATAATGAGTACCCTAGCCTGTGCTACCATGTCTCTTCCCTGCTCAGGAGTGATGGTCTTAAACTCATCAGCCATTTCTTGCTTTATCTCTTCCTCCACCATAGCTAGATCTTTGTGAGGCTACTCACCTTTTCGCTTTTCACACCTTGCATTATATTTGTCAATGTTCTGGTTCCACACAAATTGCATGAATGCTCCTAATGTGACAAAGTTATTGTTAGCCAAGAAACCTTCACTGGCCTGCTTAATCTCAGGATCCCACTCTTGGCCTTTGAACTTATTATCAGTGATGTTCATTTCAGCAGTAAGGGGCTCTTCTGGCATTCCCTCTTCCACTTCATCATATGTATATGCTATCTCTCCAAGGCTGCCAAACTGGAACAGTTGCTCAGCTACTGCATGTTCATCTCCTATATGAATAGGGGATTGAGATGGGCTATCTTGAATGTCAATGACATCCTGTATCTTCCTCTTCCCCTTTGAAGTAGAGGGCTCCCCTATTGTAGGCATCAACACACTATAATTGGACTTCTTATGCAACATGTAGTCACCAGGAGGGATTTCTCTAGTGGATGCAGACCTACATAGAACCAATCTTGCTTTCTCAGGGTTGTTTTAAATACAACCTCCCTCTTTTCTTTCAAAATCTGCATCACATCCTTAAAACAAAGAGTTAGGAACTTTATCTTCTCCTCAAAAGGGTGGAAGCTAGACAATGGGTCATAGCTGATATCAAATTGGTGTACAAAGTCTAAGGCTTTTTTATAAGCCACCCACTTTTCCTTCCTCAACTCTTGCTCATCTAAATCAAACTCATTCCTAATGAGGTCTTCAAGAAACTAGAATTGGTGGGGTTTATCTCTGCATATTGCCCTCTTTCTGAACATGTTGTTGAAGAAGTCTGCAGGGTCAGCACACTGGGATACTGCAGTTGACAAATGATACAGTTGAAGGAAATTTTCAAAACACTTCCAACCTCCTTTAATTATCACGAACTGGTGTGCTATGGTAACTGTAGGGAAAATGGCCCCTTTACCTCTGCCTATTAACTCTGCCTCTTGCACACCACCAATCTACCTGAGGATCTCTGGAATTCCCACTTTAAGAGGGACCTGATAGGGTAACAAAAATGGAGTGCCTGTGAAACCATATACTCTGAAAACTTTGGAGATAGGGTATAAGTAAATATCACCCCAATTGTGGACAATTTTAACATTCTCAGCAAACTTGTTTGGCCTAATGAATTCCAAAAGAACCTTAGGGACTCTTGGATTCTCTGAACAGATAAGAGTCCTAATCTTAGATGAAAAACACTTATCAAACTTTAAGAAGCTTGCATCTTCTCTGTCCCATGATAGCACTATACTCCATAACTACAATGGCATCTTTTCTACATTCCTCTCTTTTACAATATCCATCCCACTTGCAACATAATCACCACCCTTGAATAAAAACAAATGCATGAGGAGGGAGTACCACCCAAAAGGCCTATCCACTTTCCCATTCTTTATTCCTATCAATCCTTCATGGATAGCATCAGTGATAAAGGAAGCATAATCAAAGGTCACTGCCAAAGAGGTATTCAAAATTTGAGCAACCATCAGCATGTAATGAGTGGGAATATTTGCCTCAGCATCTTCTCATAGAATTTGGCAGAGTGACCAATATAATCCCTTGGCCCTAAGGGTGAACAGATTTAATGAGAAGGGCTCTTCAGTATTTGGTCCTACAACTGTCAACCCACCTATCTTCACAAAGAATTCTTTAAAAGGCCCATTTCTAAGGTGGTTCCTCTGCACACTGTATACCTGAGCTAGTGATTTAAAATTAATAGGCTCTAGAAACTTAGTAAATTCACTAAGCCCGAAAGCATTTTTGAACTCCTCATTATTTATTTCAATGAGGGTTTTCCCACTTATATCTTTAACACTCCTTGTAATTGGGTCATAGTTGTGTGCAATTTGAGTTAGGAGATCCACATCCATGAATACTCCAAGGACCACTAATTTGCCAACATCCAACTCCCAGATACTGTTCTGCGGGGCTGAGGAGTTTCTCATGCCAAATCCAACTTTAAACAATCCCAGCCTAGACAACCTAATTCGAGGGTCTCTTAGCCAGTTACCCTTATCATATAATCCCTCCCCTATTTTTAGGCGAGGAGCTCTTGGCACAAGTTCTTTTACCTTTGTGGCCACATTAGTTGACAATGTCAACTATTCAAGGAAGTCATCACAAATAGCCCTCTCGTGGTAATTAACCTTTCCTGAGAATTCTCTCTTAGGTGCCATCTTTAAAAATTATGCAAGCAATCTAACTATTACCCCCAACTATTCTGTGACAAATCAAGATCTTAATTTAAACACAATATTAAGTGATTTCCAAACAAGAGTGTAAGAGAACCTTTTTTTTGCTTGAAGAAACTTGCTCTGCGACTGAAGAAATTAGCTCCGCGACTGAAGAAATTAGCTCTGCAACCGCTCTTTAGAATGATACCTTCATTCAATTGATACGAGATCATATACGATAGTCGGCCTCTTAACTGCGACATTGATACTGCATGCTTCGGCCATCCCTTCAGAATTGAATTCATAGAAGAATTCAAAAATTTCACTCCAATGGGTCACAACATGCCTGTGCATTTTCCTTTTCGCTCTTTTGCCACTTCACAGAGCATAACGTCCTAGCAATTTTGCTTAACGAAATCATGCCAGCCGTCCGATTAGATGAGACTTGATCGGCCTTTACACTGTCTTAACATCTCTGCCTTTGCATCAGGCCCTACCTCTTTTCGCCACTTTGCAAGCTTTATCCCGTGAGCCTTTCCTTTCACGAAGCTACGCCAAGCATTAGATGGAACTCTAACCGCTTGGCCTTTAACCCTTACCAAGACCATCATCTTTTCCACTATCTGTGCCTCATCCTCATGGCTAATGGTTTTTCACTATTTCACATAGCTTAACCTGCTTCCAACTTTGGGCCATGAAACAATGCGAAGCGTTGGATCAATACTGAGATGACCATCCTTTAAGTGAGACCTTTATGCTTGCATCGCTTACCCTGCTCTTCCACCGGTTACCAAATACCACGTGGCACTCAGCCATTAGCCTTGGAAATCTCTTTGAGTTTAGTTCAGAGTTAGCCACGTGTCACATTTCCCTTATAACTACCATTTACACCTTGGCACCCTCAATCCCTTTTGAAACCACGTGTCAATCGACATGTCACCATCGAGCTTTACACTGGGAAGAACTTTCTTTTCTCTTTCGCCATTTTGCATACCTTAATGTTCAGTTAATTCGTAGCCATGAAACAACGTGAGCCCTTGGATCTTTTTGGAGTTGATCCCCTTTTACCTTCATGCTTTACCTGTTCTTCGGGCCCCAAAAACCTTTCGCTATTTCACAGGTTTTAAAGCACGAGCATTTTACCTTTGCGAACTCATGTGGACTGCTAGATTAGAGCTGACTTGCTCAATGCTTAACAACCTACTAAGGTTCGGCAGACCTGGGCCCTCTGACTCAGCTCTATCCACCTTGTGTCTAATCATTCCCGAACTAACATGTCAACCTTTTATTTGCTGAGAGAAAACACCGGATTCCACTTCATCTTTGACACATGGATCTGCCAAGTCATTTCACACCCCACGACATGACTCATCCTCTTGGACCCACCTTTTAATCCTTAGATCTGACATGCTGACTACTTTGACTTTCTGCCACATGGTGCCATCTTACTCGCCATCTCAACCAACTGGACTGGTTGCCTAGAATGCCATGTCATTTCGTTGTTTCACGAAAGCTATCCTTCGAGCATCTCTCTCCTGCAAAGCTACACTAACCGTTAGATCTTCGAGAACCTGCACATATGTTATGCTCTTTATAAACCTCTTTTGCTCGGGCCAAAAACCTTTCGCTGTTTTGCAAGGCATAACATGTGAGCACCTATCAGCCACGAAACAATGCAAACCGTTGATTTCTTTTGAACTTGATCACCTTTTAGCCGTTTGAAAATTCTTCACTATCGGGTCCCGGCAAACCTTTCCGCCATTTCGTGAAAGGTAATTTGCTTGCTGGTTTTGGTTGTGAATCAATGCCAACCATTAGATCTTGAGCGAGATGGAATCTCGTTAAACCAGATCAAATGTGCACCATTGAACATGCTTTTCCTTTCGCTATTTCACAAGTCTTAAAGCACTCACAAGTTCGCCTAATGAAATTGCGAAAGCCGTAGATTGATCTGAGAGCTGCATGGCACTTACTGGGCCCAACAATATTAGAAGGAGAAAGACATAAGGCATAAACTTTTTACGATTATTTAATGACCGCCTAGGTAAATGACGAAGGGGGAACACTTCATACGACCCCAAGACCCATTACTTAAGTGAATTAAAGTAATGTAGGAATAGAAACCAGAGGGTTTTAATCAAACATTTGAGTGATTTAAAACCAAAACCATAAACCCTTAAAGACTTCACACAGGTTTGAAGTAGTTAATAGTGTGCTTGACTCAAAATTTCAAAAAACTTAGCCAATTATGGGAAAAGAAAACCCATTTCTTAAATAGTGATAACATTACCAACCAACTCCTTTGACCTCTCCCCTCTAGATTCTCAAAATATATGCCCCTAACTTTCATTCTACCAATGGCCATCAGATTCCAATGAGTATATTACAAATCAGGGTCCCATTTGCATTGTAATCCTTGAAAATGGAGGGTTTCAAACCTGTAGAGGGTAAAACGCTTATATCTTCCTCTAAACTTCACTTCAAGAGGTCAAACCAAAATCATTGGAAGGGTATTTCAAGGCTCTTTCCAATCAAATTAAAAATTGATTAGTAGATCTCATACCCTGTACAGATAGTACGGAAAAATGTCACTGTTATAGAAAATTTAGACTTGTTCTATTCACTTTCTCCACCAAACTTTACAAAACTTTCTACCCTCTCTTTCCTATGGTTTTCCAAGCATATATAAAACTTTTCCAACATCCACAACCAACTTTTGAATAGTTAGGACCATTGGAGAAGTAATTGGCATCATACCGGCAACTTTGAAAAGTTGCTTGATAACAAATGCAACACTTTGCAACTTAGGACAACATTGGTTATTAACCACTTAGACCTTATTGAAACACATCCAAGGTCATTATTTTGTCATTTTTAGACTCCAAACACCTAAGACAACATCCTAGACACACCACTATTGAAAATCCAAATTTCAAGCCTTCATGGCCTAATAGACCTCTAGGTTTATATGCTCACCTAAGAGATTATTGACCATACAAATAGGCACTCAATTACATCAAGGGTGATCATTGATCCAACCCATTATTACATCACAAATGAACATGTAGACACCACCATGTGCTTTAAATAGAGGTGTAGTAGAAGGTTCTCTGCACCATACTCTCGGGCCCAAAATCAAGTCCCTTTAGTTGGGATGTATGCAAATCTAGTTTTAGTCTTCTCAATGGCCTCTAAAGGTTGATTTTTCCATTTGACTAGGTACTCCAACTAAGTCTTCCTCCTTGTCTTCTTGCCAACCCTTTGATCCAAAATGCACTCAATCTCAGGTTTGAGAGGGGGAGGAAGTCCTTCCAACATAGTTTGACTAGAAGAATCAGATGGACCTGCAACACAAACATCATCAACAGAACCTTTATATGCATATATATCAGATACATTGAATATAGGAGATAGACCAACATCAGGGGGTAGATCTATCTTTTATGCATTTGTCTCACATCTCCTTAGGACCTTGAAAGGACCTGTCTTTTTCATGAGTATCTTGGTGTACTTATCCTTAGGGAGTCTTTCTTTTTTGAGGTGAATCATCACCATGTCTCCCACCTTGAACTGAACATCTCTCTTTGTGACATATGTTGCTTGTTTATACTTTTTAGTGGTTTGTATCAATCTATCCTAGACTTGTTGATGTATGTCCCTCATCACTTCAGCAAAATCATCTGCTTGAGCACTCCTCCTTTCAATATTCTACACTTCTCAGAGTTCAAGGACACCTCTAGGATGGGTCCCATATAAAATTTGAGAAGGAACTAGTCCTGTACTTTTGTTCACAGAGTCATTATATGAGAACTTTGCTTGTGGAAGAATAGTATCCCAAGTGGCCCCATGGTCCTTAGTCAAACATCTCAACAAATTACCAAGGGATCTATTAATCACCTCTATCTATCCATCAGATTGAGGGTGACAAGTTGAAGAGAAAGACAAGTTTGTCCCCAACCTATGCCACATAGTCCTCCAAAAATGTCCTACAAACTTAGGATCCTGTTCTGATATAATGCTTAAGGGTAACCCATGAAGTCTAAGAATCTCCTTGAAGAACAAACCTGCAATATTGAAAGCATCATGTGTAACTTTGCATGGCAAAAAGTGTGCCATTTTGGAAAACCTGTCCACAACAACATATATACTATCATATCCTGATTTAGTCCTAGGAAGACCTAAGACAAAGTCCATGCTAACTGAAACCCAATGTTTGGTAGGGATTGGTAATGGAGTATATAGATCCGCATTGGAACTTGTCCCCTTTGCCCTTTGACATAACACACATGTTGTCACATACTTTCTCACATCTGACTACATCCTAGGCCAAAAGTATAATCTCCTAATCAATTCAAGTGTCTTTTCAAGTCCAAAGTGTCCTGACAAACCCCCACAATGTTTTTCCTTTACAATATTTTCCCTCATGGAGCAACTAGGAATACAAAGCTGGTTGCACTTGAAGAGTAAGGCTTCTTGGAGGATGTAATGAGAAAAAGCAGTATGATACATGTCATTCATGTCCTTACAAACCTCATAGGCCTCCTTGAAATCTTCATCTCCTTGATACATGTCTTTTAAGGCATTGATTTCCATGCTTTCCAATTGAATCTCCTGGATTGCTAAGTTCCTTCTACTAAGTGCATCTGAAACTTTATTAGCTACTCCTTTCTTATGTAGGATAGTGAAAGTGTAAGCTTGGAGATATTCCATCCACTTCATATGTCAGTGATTTAGTTTCTCCTACCTATTCAAAAAACTTAGAGCATGCTTGTCAGTATATACAATAAACTCCTTAGATAAGAGATAATGTCTCCACTTTGTAAGAGATTTCACCATAGCATACATCTCTAGGTCATATGTAGAATAATTTTTATTTTCCTCATTTAATTTCTCAATGAAAAATGCCACCGGCCTACCTTCATGACTCAAGACTCCTCCTATGGCCTTCTTTGATGCATCAAACTCAATAGTGAAAACCTTATGAAAGTCAGGGTGTACTAAAATAGGTTGCTCTAAAATCTTAGTTTTCAAAAGCTCAAAAGATCTATGAGCCTCCTTAGTCTAGACAAATTGACATTTCCTTCCACTTTTTATGGTTTCTATCATTGGTGCACTAACCCCACTGAAATTATTAATAAATTTTCTATAAAAACTTGCTAACCATGGAAACCTTTTACCTTACTTGCTGAATGAGGGGTTGGCTAGTTTAGGATTGCCTCCACCTTAGATGGATCCATTTTCAAATTTCCTTGAGAAATCACAAATCCAAGGAACACTAGTTCTTCCTGCCAGAAGACACATTTTTCCAAATTGATCTTCAACTTCTCCTCATGTAACCTTTGCAACACCAAATCAAAGTGATTTATATGTTCATTCATGTCTTTACTGAAAATCAATATATAATCTAGATACACTACTACAAAATGATTGATGAAGGGATTAAGAACCTCATTCATGAGTCTCATGAATGTACTAGGGGTGTTGGAAAGTCCAAATGGCATTACCATCTACTCAAATAGGCCTTCATTGGTCTTAAAGGTTGTCTTCCATTGGTCTCCATCTGTTATCTTTATTTGATGATAACCACTTTTCAAATCCATTTTGGAATAGTACTTGGCCCCTCCTAGACAAACCATCAAGTCCTCCATTCTTGGCATTGGGAATCTATATCTGATTGTTATCTTATTGATGGCCCTAGAGTCGATACACAACCTCCATGTTCCTTATTTTTGTTAAGTCCCGGAGACAACTTAGAGGGGGGGGTGAATCAGTTGTCAAATAAATTCAAACCAAAAACAACTTAACCAACCTTAATGCTTAATACTGGTAAACAAAACTTTATGCCGATAGACAGTTTATCAGTTAATTATAGTACTGGTAAAGATTAATGCATGAAACAGAAAGACAATAACATCCACAACACATAACACCAATATTTGTATGTGAAAACCATATAAGGGGAAAAACCACAATGGGATACCTTACCCACAATCAAATGATACTACTACAGATAGTATGTGTATACAAATGATTTCTGCACATGCAGAAAGGCCAAGTGCCTAGAGCTCACTGCTCAAACACAAATAGGAGTCACACTGACTACAATTGGATGATTAAATCCAATAAGAATGTACTACTCAAAATAACATCTTTCTATGCTGGATTCAGTATCGGTGTAGTTTTGATTTGCTTTACAAAAACCTTGCTTCACCTTCAAATGATGTCTGCATGTATAGCACTTTTTATATCGCATATACCTTCTTACAATTCCTTATCCTTATCGTATATCGATCTTACAGATAAGATCTTACATATATACCATAACCTAAGACCAATTTTAGTAGGTCGGCTCTCAAAGATATTATAATAAAACAATTACAATTAAATAAATAATCGATGCAATATCCAATTCAACATGTCGGCTTAATGCATTTACAATAACAACAAAATCATCTCTAAAGCATGTCGTGTTGATCTGGAATAGATAAGCCTGTCGGTGCATAACCTGGACCTATTTGTTGGTAACAACAAATATGCAAAATATAAATATGCCAACGAACAAATCTCCAAGAAAAGGTGTCCAAATGATGTCTTTGACATAACCAGATGTTTTCCATGTCATTCCAAGTGCTGGTAAACAATATATCCTGCTGGTGTACTAGATACCAGTGATTTTGCATACGTGACTTGCTTGTTAGTGAACATTGTTGATCCTCCAAAGTGATAGAGTTGATAAGTGTTGATAGGTGTTGACATCAATGACAAAACCATACCAAAATACCAACAATCTCCCCCTTTGGCATTGATGACAACACAAGATGGAAAAACCATCAAAGTGCCAAAACAGAAGTGCCAAATACCAATAAACCAATAATCTCTCGAGAATCAAAATTCAGAATCAATCTCTCCAAAGTAACAATCTCTCTCCAAAAGATAATGTGTTTTTCCATAGATATCTCTCCTCCTTTGACATCAAATGCCAAAGCCAATACAAAATCTAGGTTCAAATACAAAATACCAACCAATTCAGTATGCAAACTACTCCCCCTGAGAAGTAGCTCTCCTCATCAAAGCTGGAGTAAAAGAATTCTCTGTTAGTTCTATCAGTTGATGACAATCATCAACTTTCTAAGTCTCTACCGATGGGGGTATGACCCCAAGCTGGTCTCTAAGATATTCAAAGGTCTCCTTAGGTAAAGGCTTAGTGAAAATATCTGCAATCTACTCTTTAGTATTCACATAAACCAGTTTTACTTCTTTTGCTTCAACATTCTCTTTCAAAAAATTCAATTTGATAGAAACATGTTTAGTTTTAGAATGTAGTACCGGATTCTTAGATATATCAATTGTTGTAGTGTTGTCACAATAGATAGTTATAGGTTCCTTACATTTTACTTTTATGTCCTTCAATATTTCCTTAAGCCATAATACCTATGTATAGTTAGTTGCTGTTGCAACATATTCTGATTCTGCTATTGATAAAGATGTACAAGTTTGTTTCTTACTCAACCAAGAAATTAATCTGCTTCCAAGAAAAAATGCTCCATCGGTGGTGCTTTTTCTGTCATCTACATCTCCTGCCCAATTTGCATCTGTGTATGCACATAATTCAAAGTTTTCATCTCTAGGATACCATAAGCCAAGATTTGTAATACCTTGTAAGTAACGGAAAATCCTTTTTACTGCTGATTCATGATTTTCTCTAGGATTACTATGAAATCTTGAAACAATACATACTGCATTCATAATATCAGGTCTTGTTTGTCCTATCATAAATTTGTACCTAGTCAGATTAACAGGTGTTGATTCATCCCTTAGTGATAATTTGTCATTTGTAGTCATAGGTGTGCTTACCGGTTTAGAGTTCTCCATCCCAAATTTCTTTAGTAACTCCTTCAAGTAATTGGATTGACTTAAGAATATACCTTTATCAGTCTGTGAGATCTGCAATCCTAAAAAAAATTTATCTCTCCAATCATAGACATTTCAAATTCATGTTGCATTTCAATAGAAAAGTCTTTACATAATTCATCTTCTCCTCCAAAGATTATATCATCAACAAAAACTTGTATAACCAAAATGTCATCATTAGTCACTTTATAGTATAAGTTGATGTCAGCATTACCTTTAGAAAAACCAATCTTCAAAAGATATTTATCCAATCGAGCATACCAAGCTCTTGGAGCTTGCTTCAACCCATACAAAGCTTTCCTTAACTTGCAAACCATATCTTTATTATCTCTCAAAGAAAATCCATTAGGTTGCTCAATGTAAACTTCTTCTTCAAGGTCTCCATTAAAAAATGCACATTTAATATCTATTTGATATACTTTGTAGTTCTTGTGTGTTGCAAAAGCCAAGAATAATTTGACTGCCTCAATTCTAGATACCAGTGCAAAGGTTTCATTATAATCAATTCCTTCTTTCTGAGAATATCCCTTACACACTGGTCTTGCTTTATTTCTGATTACCTTACCATCTTCATTAAGTTTGTTTCTGAATACACATTTTGTTCGAATCACATTTTTGTCTTTAGGCCAGGGAACTAATGTCCATGTGTTATTTTTCTCAATTTGTTCTAGTTCCTCTTCCATAGCTTTAATCCAGTGTTTATCTTCACATGCCTCATTAATTGATGGTTCAATTTGAGAAATAAGACATACCTCTTCATTTTCCAGTCTTCCTCTTGTCATAACTCCTTGATACTTGTTCCCAATTATCTAATTTTCAGAGTGATTTAGTCTTACATACGGGGGTGTCTTCATTTGCTACTGTTCCTCAGTTACAGTGGAATTTTCAGATGATACCGGTGTAACTAGATCTTCATTCTATACCGGTGGATTCAATTTAGGTTCATTTGTCTGTATCTCTGCTACCGGTTCAGAGTCTGTATAACTTGAAGTTCCTCAAAACTATTCATCAATCTTCACATTTGTACTCTCAACAATTTTTTGCAATCTCTTGTTAAAACATCTATATGCTTTGCTCTTAGATGAATAACAAAGAAATATTCCTTCATCACTTATAGGATTAGATTTGCCAATATACTCAGCTCTTCTAATATAGCATTTGCTTCCAAATATTTTGAAATATTTAAGAGTAGGAGTAATACCAAACCATAGTTCATGAGGGGTCTTACCAGTTTCTCCTTTGATGTAAACTTTGTTGAATGTATATGTTAGGTCCTGGAGACAACTGAGAGGGGGAGGGGGGTGAATGAGTTGTCAAATAAATTCAAACCAAAAACAACTTAACCAACCTTAATGCTTAATACCGGTAAACCAAACTTTATGCCGGTAGACAGTTTATCAGTTAATTATAGTACCGATGAAGATTAATGCATGAAACAGAAATACAATAACATCCACAACACATAACACCAATATTTGTACGTGGAAACCCTGTAAGGGAAAAAACCATAGTGGGAAACCTTACCCACAATCAAGTGATACTACTGCAGATAGTATGTGTATACAAATGGGGTCTACACATGTAGAAAGGCCAAGCACCTAGAGCTCACTTCTCAAACACAAATAGGAGTCACACTGACTACAATTGGATGGTTAAATCCAATAAAGATGTACTGCTCAAAATAACATCTTTCTATGTTGGATTCAGTATTGGTGTAGTTCTGATTTGCTTTACAAAAACCTTGCTTCACCTTCAAATGATGTTTGCATGTATAGCTCATCTTATTCTCGCATATACCTTCTTACAATTCCTTATCCTTATCGTATATCGATCTTATAGATAAGATCTTACATATATACCATAACCTAAGACCAATTTTAGTAGGTCAGCTCTCAAAGATATTATAATAAAACAATTACAAGTAAATCAATAATCGATGCAGTATCCGATTCAACATGTCGGCTTAATGCATTTACAATAACAACAAAATCATCTCCAAAGTGTGTTGTGCTGATTTGGAATAGATAAGCTTGTTGGTGCATAACCTGGACCAATTTTTCGGTAACAACAAATATGCAAATGTGAATATACCAATGAACAAATCTCCAAGACAAAGTGTCCAAATGATGTCTTCAACATAACTTGGTGTTTTCCATATTATTCCAAGTGTCAGTGAACATTATATCCTACCGGTGTACCAGATAGCAGTGATTGTGCATAAGTCGCTTGCTGGTGAACATTGTTGATCCTCCAAAGTGTCAGAGTTGATAAGTGTTGATAGGTGTTGACATCAATGACAAAACCATACCAAAATACCAACAATCTCTCCCTTTGGCATTGATGGCAACACAAGATGGAAAAACCATCACAGTGCCAAAACAAAAATTCCAAATACCAATAAACCAATAATCTCCTAAAAGAGATCATAACCAGAAATCAAAATTCATAATTAATTTCTCCCAAGTAACAATCTCTCCCCCTAAGAGTAACTTGTGTTTTCTTGTGTTTTCCTTGTGTTTTTTCATATCAATCTCTCCCCCTTTGACATCAAATGCCAAAACCAATACAAAACCAGGTTCAAATACAAAATACCAACCAATTCAATATGCCAACTAATCCCCCTAAGAAGTAGCTCTCCTCATCAAAGCCGAAGTAAAAGATTTCTCTATTAGTTCTGCAAGTTGATGACAATCATCAACTGTCTAAGTCTCTACTAGTGGGGGTATGACCCCAAGATGGTATCTAAGATATTCAATGGTCTCCCTAGGCAAAAGGTTTAGTGAAAATATCTGCAATTTGCTATTTCATATTCACATAAACCAGTTTTACTTCTATTTCTTCAACATTCTCTTTCAGAAAATTCAATTTGATAGAAACATGTTTGGTTTTAGAATGTAGTACCGGATTCTTAGATATATCAATTGTTGCAGTGTTGTCACAATAGATAGTTATAGGTTCCTTGCATTTTACCTTTATGTCCTTCAACATTTGCTTAAGCCATAATACCTATGTATAGTTAGTTGCTGCTGCAACATATTCTAATTCTTCCGTTGATAAAGATGTGCAACTTTGTTTTTTACTCAACCAAGAAATTAATCTGCTTCCAAGAAAAAATGCTCCATCGGTGGTGCTTTTTCTGTCGTCCACTTCTCCTGGCCAATTTGCATTTGTGTATGCACATAATTCAAAGTTTTCATCTCTAGGATACCATAAGCCAAAACTTGTAGTACCTTGTAAGTACTGAAAAATGATTTTTACTGTTGTTTCATGATTTTCTCTAGGATTACTCTTAAATTTTGAAACAATACATCAGGTTTTGTTTGAGTCAAATACAGTAGGCCTCCTATCATATATTAGTACCTAGTCGTATTAATAGGTGTAGATTCATCCCTTAGTGATAATTTGCCATTTGTAGTCATAGGTGTGCTTACCAGTTTAAAGTTCTCCATCCCAAATTTCTTTAGTAACTCCTTCAAGTACTTGGATTGACTTAAGAATATACCTTTATCAGTCTGTGAGATCTGCAATCCTAAAAAGAATTTTATCTCTCCAATCATAGACATTTCAAAATCTTGTTGCATTTCAATAGAAAAGTCTTTACATAATTCATCTTCTCCTCCAAAGATTATATCATCAACAAAAACTTCTATAACCAAAATGTCATCATTAGTCACTTTATAGTATAAGGTGTTGTCAGCATTACCTTTAGAAAAACCAATCTTCAAAAGATATTTATCCAATCTAGCATACCAAGCTCTTGGAGCTTGCTTCAACCCATACAAAGCTTTCCTTAACCTACAAACCATATGTTTATTATCTCTCAAAGAAAATCCATCAGGTTTCTCAATGTAAACTTCTTCTTCAAGATCTCCATTCAAAAATGCACATTTAATATCCATTTGATATAATTTGTAGTTTGTGTGTGCTGCAAAAGCCAAGAATAATCTGACTGCCTCAATTCTAGCTACCGGTGCAAATGTTTCATTATAATCTGATGCTCTGTGAAATGGACAAGTGTTAGATTAAAGCTTCTGGTCGTATAACACACAAAAACACAAGAAATTGTTAGTGTTAATCAACCAAAAACTAATCTAAGCAGGCATATCAAAAGAGACACTAAATACATGATAAAGGATTTAACTATGGAGGTAAATACCACAAGACATCTCCAAATGCCTTTTAACATGCTCTTAGCTCCTTCTCCTTTTTTCCTCTCCTCTCCAAGTTCTAAATTAGTGTAGCTCTCAGCAGCTTTTTGCACTATGGATGCTTATGAGGTTCAAGATTGAAATGTTTTAACTATGCTATGCCAGTGTAAAACAAACTAATTAGACATATTATGAAATGAACTAATATTTATTTTAGTCCAAAATGACAATATATGTGATTTATGCTAAATGCTCTCTCTAAAATTCACTATAGATTAAATGCATACAAGTTTTTCAGGATCTGGATTATGAAGAAATGGGCTCTATTTATAGGAAAAATGGAGCAATGGATGGGTGAGATTGAGTAATCTCAAAAGGGTCGTGATTAAATGATATTCAATCCATGTGAGGTCTTTCAACCCAATCCCAAGATGACAAGTGTCAATATGAGATAGGTTGAGAGTAGAGGGATTAAGCATGAAATGCTTGATATGACCTAAAGGTTAACTTGGGAGTTAAGGTCAAGGTTGGGTTCAGTCAATAAATTTTTTATTCAAAGAATAAAGGTTTTATCCAATGGATAAACTCTTGTGCAAAGGTAAAAGGGATAACCATGGTCAAAGCAATAAATGCTTGAGGAGACACATGGGTCACATGAGGGTTGAGTTAGGGGTTAACCATAAATGGTCATGTAAGAGCCATAAGTGGTTTGGAAGACTTTAGAGGTTAAATTGTTGAACACACCAAGCATTTAATGCTTTTCAAAGACTTTGAAGTCTTTGAGAAGTGACTCCAAGTTGCTTAGGAATGTGACAATAATTAGGGGATGGATTAGGTTAATTGATTAGGATTAGATAGGTTCTAGAAGAATTTAAGAAAGGGATTTAGGAGGTAAGTGGATTTGGTGAGTGAGGGAAAATAGGATTTTAATTAATTTATTTCAACTTGTGGTTGCAACTTGCATTTGTAGGAAAATGCAAGTGGGGGGGGGAATAATGATCTAAATAAATGTTTAATT
Source organism: Cryptomeria japonica (assembly GCF_030272615.1). Lineage (NCBI taxonomy): Eukaryota > Viridiplantae > Streptophyta > Pinopsida > Cupressales > Cupressaceae > Cryptomeria > Cryptomeria japonica. The sequence goes on from NC_081414.1 coordinate 907,521,179, forward strand.
TAATTTATTTAAAAGAGGAAAGCGGATTAAATTGAATAAATAGGATTTATTCATTTAATTTAGTTTGAATTTGGTTGAATGAATTAATTAAAATAAATTGAATAATTTATTTAATTAATAGGAGAATGTTTGAAGATGAATTAATTAAATATTAATTTAATTAACTGATGGCTAGTGGATTTTTAATCAAATAAATACGAAATATTCATTTAATCAAAATGGACAGATTTATGTGACTACATTTGCCCCTCTTTGAGATGGTATGGTTTATCGCATCGTTTCAAAGAAACATATGTATGAAGAAATGCCCCATAAAATATTAATTTAATGGGTAGTATGCCCCCTCGAGAGATGGGCCGAAAAATTTCAAAAAATCGAGCGATCTCTTGAAAAAGAATGAAAATTGGTAGGGTGGTAGAAAAGAAGATAAAAGAACTAATGGTGAAAAATAGAAGAAATCAGAGATAAAATGAAGAAATAGGAGGCTCAGGAAGTTCACGGGGACCACGGCAGCGGGTGGGGGAAAATTAGGGTTACATCGAAGGGTATATATGGGGAGAAAGGGGTGAAAACAAGCTCATTTGCATTCGCGTCCATAGTGAAATCTTAGCTCTGATAGTGACTTTTTGGAGGGGAAAGCAGCAATCAGGATGCTGGTTCCCATAGCAGAGCACCGATTAGAGCGAGTTCGTCGATTGCAGCGGTCAGACGACTATGGACCAACGGTATGTGAATTTGAATTTTTGATTTTTAAGCATTTTTTATATGTTTTTTGCTAGGTCCAAGTTGAGTCAACACAATAGTGCTAAAACTGTGTTTTGGTGCTATTGTTAACTTAATTAGCGCTATTGTGTAGTGGTTTTAGCGCTTTTGCCAAGTTCAGTGCTATTGTATAGCTGTTTTAGCGCATTTGTTTTTGTAGCGCTATTAAGTAGTGGATTGAGCGCTATTGTTGTGAGGTAGAACTATGGTATAGTCAAAGTAGCGTTATTGTTAGTTGAGTGCTATTTCCTAGTTGATTGGGCGCTTTGGTTAGGATATTAGCGTTGTTGTATGCAAGATAGCACTTTTGTGTAGCAAAATAGATGCCCTAGTTTGTTTGAACAAAAATCTCCTGATGCTAATGATGGATGGATGGAGAGATGAGGTCAGAGTTGTTTTGAACCATAGCAACCCTGATGAGACTTAGGTCATTAGGATAAATGCTCGTTGAAGTCTAAGTGTGCCATGATTGTTTACCTGTTAAGATCCGAAGATACATGATCAAAGTATCTGTTGATAGTCTAGGTTTAAACTTAAGAAAGTTTGAAACAAAACAACTGATGATGATGGTTGATGCACTTGTGTAGGAGGATCTTCATGTCTTATAGTTGCGCGAGAGGCATCCCATCACACAGGTGCTGCATGATCGGTTGACAGAGGCCGAGGTGGGTTGCATTGCAGCGACATGCCTATACGATGTGATGTATATGCCCATGATTTGGATGAATCATGATTTGATTATAGCAATGGTAGAGCGGTGGCATAGTGAGAATTGTACGTTTCACTTAGCATAGGGGGAGATGACAGTTACACTAAGAATTTATGGCGCATCCTACACATTCCCATTCGAGGAGACCTGGTGACATATGACCGATCTTGGGGGATAGCAGCTATACAGTGGTTTTTTGAGGAGGATGTGTATATTGATGATGGGTCGATAGCCTGGGAGGACATAGCAGCTTTGTATGAGCCATTACCAATAGTGCTATTAGGGATTGTTGGGGGATTGCTATGTCCGGATTGACAATCACATGGACTTGTCATTGGTTGGGGGCAAGTGATGGAGTAGATGATGAGAGAGGGGACTTAGTTTGCATGGGGACCGTGCATGCCATCGCACTTATATCGGGAGCTACATCAGGTAGCATATTGAGGGATGGGTTCATTGGGAATGGGTATCATGCTACAACATATCTGGGCATGGGAGCATCTACCGGCTACCCAACTAGACAGTTTGAGATTCTGAGCAATGGATCAACCCTATGTATACATGTATGGAGGGATGATGAGCCAGCCCCACTTGGGGAAGTTAGAGTGGTGGCAGCAGGCACTGGATGACTTTGATACAGTGATCTGGAGGCCGTATATTGAGTGTGAGTCATGGGAGGATGATGCGGAGGCATTGCCCTATGTGTTCATGACATGGTACTCCATTGGTAGGACAACCTACAATGTGGAGAGACAGTTGCCTGGCAGGGTGTTGAGACAGTTTGGGCAGAGGCAGGGATTGCCTAGTGGTTCGAGAGAGTATGCATGGGTGGTACGGAAGAGGTACTTATGGGGGCCAGTGCTACCATATGATCAGGCACTGGCAGAGTTCCCCATGTTATAGGCGAGACCATGGCATATGAGGCTGGGGATGGTGGATGATGGGGTGTAAGATGAGTATATGCAGTATATTGCAACACATCCGATTCCGCGGATATTAGATCCGACAAAGCCGATTTCATATTTTGAGAGGGGATAGAGATGGAGGAGGAGAGGAGGTCATGGAGTAGTAGGGGGATGAGGGAGAGGGGATGGTGGTGGTGGTGGTGGGGATGGAGGAGGAGGAGGAGGGGGTGGCAGTTTTGGAGGAGGTGGTAGATTCAGAGGTGGAGGTGGGGGTGGTGTTCGATTATAGCGGAGAGGGAGAGGTGGGCAGCCATTGCAGCTATCTCAGGGAACTTTTATGCAGGGAGGCATGAGATTAGGCGGTAGGGATGTAGGTGAGGATCAAGAACCTATGGATAGAGAGGAGGGAGTGATTGTAGAGAGAGCCACTGGAGAGGCACCTATGGATATGGGGGAGGGAGCTACAGTTGGAGATCTGCAGGATCATATGATAGGATATTTGCAAACTCGCGTAGAGGATTTGGAGGCAGAGGTAGCAGCTAGAGATGTTTAGTTGTTTGCCCAAGAGTCAGAGCTGACTATGGTGCTGCGGGAGAGGGATGAGGCCATGGAGAGATTTGCGGCGTTGCAGGAGAGAGTACAGGTGTGAGAAGGAGTAGGAGCATAGGGTCCTACTAGGGATGCATTGAGGGAGATGTGATGAGCATAGGAGGAGATAGATTATTGGTAGGGGTTATATGAGTAGGCAGTGCCAGCTAGTCAGCGAGTACTTAGCTATTCACAGATGTGGCGGGCGAGATCAGAGTGGTCTCAGAGGATGCAAAGAAGTGGTGGTGTGATGGGCCCTCCATGGAGAGATAGATCAAGTGGTGTAGGGGCTAGTGGGGGAGCAGGTGGAGATGGTGGTGCAGCATCTGGTCAGAGTGGCATCTGAGAGAGCATTTTGTATGCATGTATTTTATCATTGTCATTTTGGACTGTGTCTTGGATGGCTCTTGGTAGCCGATATTTTGGACATCATTGTACTCTGATACATGTATATTTTCGGTGATATGATATGATATATGAGGAGATCCCATATTTTGTGCTGATATGCATTTTGATAACATGTATGGATGCTTATGCAGGATGATGATTTTATGATTTTATGCTCAGATGGATAGTTGTACTTACTATATGTATGTGTTTATGAGATGATTCCTATGTTTGTATGATGATTTATTTTTACATGATGTCTATATGCATAGTTTATGATGTGAGGCTAATCATGTGGATGCAGGTAGATATGCATGAATGATTTATGTATGGAAATGCGATGATGATTATATGTGTGCATAATGCAATGACGATTTTGATGGTACTTTGGATTTTTTGTTTTGATGAGATAATGAGATAATGATGCATAATGATGTTTACGATATAATGTGTTAAAATGAATGATTTTATATATGTAATTGCATCTATATGTTTGTTAGATGAACGCAATATGGATAAACAAATGTAAAATATAAATGTTTAAAAGATGAATTCTAAATGAATGCATATGGATAATGTATGAACCAATGTTGAGACAAATGCTTTTGATGATTCTAAAATGTCAGAAAATATGATGAAGTGAAATGATAATGCAACTTATGAATAACTGCACCTTAATGCAATTAGAAAGTAGAATGAATGCATGTTTGTAATGAATCCTAAATGAAATGAATTGAATGAGTATAAAAATATACTAAATGGATAAATGAATTCACTTAACTAATGGATAGATAAATAGATGTATGCAATGATAAATGATGATAAATGATGATTGGTAACTGAAACTAAATGATTGCATAGTAATGGCAAATACAATCAAGGACAATTTATCATATGAATGAATCTAAATGTCATGATTTATGCAATGATGTAATGATATAATAAGACTAATGTCAATAAATGATAATGAACTATATGCAATTTTATGCAACTAAATGATATAAAATGCACTCGATGCAAATGCAACTAAATGTAATGATGATGATATGATTATGATAGATCAATGCAAGGTTGTTTAGACTTTGCATGATGAACTGATGATGTATCAGAGTACTCTGTCAGGATTGTATTCAAGACCAATTCAATTTTCACATATATGCTCATATTAACTTTATTCGTACTTGCACACAAAACTATGTATATGAAAAATGAATGAATAAATGGATGGGTGATATGCAATGAAATGTTATATAAACAGATGAGATGGAATGACAATCCATAGTGCTTTATTTTCATCATTGAGCTATTAAAATGTTGTAAGAAAAATACAAGCAACTTGAAATAATGATTCAAAATGACTTGAAGTAGTTCTTACATGGATTTTAATATAGAAAGTTAATACAAGCAACTTGATAAAATGGATCAAGTTGATCTGAGTATTGCTTGCGGAATAGACAAGGATTATCTCCTTTCATGCATGACTTGGAACATCCTCCTTGATCTTTTGCCAATCATATCCTGAGACAAGTTCATACCTTAATAAGAGATAAATCATTATCGAGTTTGGATGAGGCAGTAGGAACCAAAGATGGAGCATGGTACCTGCAAGGAAACAACATATATAAAGAATAAAGAATATGGACCCTCGATAATGGTTCATGCTCATATGGTCAAGGTATACACTGTAGTCAGCAAGCCCTAGTGATCTATGACTGTATTTTGCATAAGATTACATAGCTTAGTGAACTTCCCACGTAGACACCATTAGTACATGCCCCAAAACTTCATCGGAATAATTCACAGAACACATTCAAACAATGCTTAGGAACCATCCTGACCACTCTAATCACTTGTGGATATCCCAGAGTAGCGTAGGAACCTAATATATATAAATGAATTAATAACCTACAAATCAACCAAGTATTTGATAGTTTAAACAAAATTTTCTTGTCAAAGAAAATGTCATCTTGTCTTTGTTTTGGTAAGGAAGGATGCATCCTTGCTAAGACAGTTTGTGTGCTGATGTTGGTTGTTTGGTCGATTTGATAAGTGATCATCATTTTGAGTATTGCACAATGTTTGTTTGGTGTCTGCTTTGAAAAATGAATGTACAGTGTTGCCATGTTTTTGATTGATTGATGTTTTCTGATGTTTTTGGATTTTGTGAGAAAGTTTTGAGTGTTTTTGGGATTTTGATGATTGTTTTAAATGTTTTTTGGAGTTTTTGTGAGATAGTTTTGAATGTTTTTTAATTTTGTGAGATAGTTTTGAACTAAGAACCAATGAATCACAAGATAATGCAGAATCCACTTCCATCAAATAGGTTAATGGTATTGTCCCCAGTCTAGGCATGACTTTGAAAAAGTGGGATGCAAGACGCATGAAGTACTATCCTTGATTGTAGATCAATAGCAAGCCATGGTTTGGATAGATGGATGTGTGGATGTAATGAATGTGATTGTAACAAGCTTGAAAGACAATGAAGCCATAGCCTTTACGAGTGGTTCCTGTTTGTTAGGTTTTCACCATCGCACTTACCCAAGGTACCACTAGAGTGGTTGTTCACCGTTTGGATGTATGATTTTTCTTTACTATTTTGATGTTTTTGTATTTTCTTTAGGACATTTTTTTTTAATATTTTTGGTGTTTTTGCCGATATGTATGGGAGTCTGATGCTCTGTGTAGCTTATGTATAAAACTTTTTAAGGTGCATGTTGTTGATCGGATCTGCTAGCAGTTCTCCTTTTGAAGTAGCCAACTAATATGCCCTGGACCCAAATACAGTAGTGATAACATATGGACCCAACTAGTTTGATTCAAACTTCCCCTGATGTTCTTGGTTTGGTTGGTTATGAGGATTCTCTCAAAGAACAAGATCACGTACCTCAAATGTGCAAGGTCTAACTTGATAATTATAGCTTCTTCTCATACGTTGTTGATAGGCCTTGAGGTGATTGTATGCAGCTTGTCATTTCTCATCAAGTAGCTCTAAATCTGTATGCTTCATCATCTATGATATTGTGTGAGGAAACCCATAGAGATGGTATCTTGACCTCATTAGGTAAGATAGCTTCTGCACTGTAGACCAGTGAGTAGGGAGTTGTGCCTGTAGGGGTTCGAATGCTAGTTTGATATGCCCATAGTGCTAGATTCAATTGAACGTGCCAATCACAACCGACATCATTGACTGTCTTCTTGAGGATTCTTAATATGTTCTTTTTTGATGCTTCAGCCTTACCATTTCCTTGTGGGTAATAGGGAGTGGAAAAGCGGTGTTGGATTTGAAACTTCTCACAGAGCTCATGAACATCTTGATTTTTGAAAGGAAGACTGTTATCTATGATGATGGACATGGGTACACCATACTAGTAGATGATGTAATTAAGGATGAATGAGGTGATCTTCTTACTGGTGACTTGGGTATGTCGAACAGCTTTGATCCACTTTGTGAAGTATTCAGTGGCTGTAATAATGAATTTGTGGCTGTTGGATGAAGATGGATGGATTTTACCCACAATGTCAAGTCCCCATTGACAAAAGGGCCATGGTGTTGTGATTGGTTGTAAATCATGTGTTGGTGCATGTATCAGGTCTCCATGAAGTTGGCATTTCTTACACTTTCTGACAAATTAGTAGGAGTCTTTTTCCATGGATGGCCAATAGTATCCAGTGCGCAGGAGTTTCTTGGCTAGTGACGGACTGCTTGCATGAGTTCCACAAATTCCTTCATGTACCTCTTCCAAGGGCTTTGTTATCTCATCCTATTCCAGACATCGAAGGAGAATACCATCAAGACTGCGTCGGTATAGGGTTTCAGCAATAATGGTATATCGAGCAGTTTGGCGAATGAAGGTTTTACATTGGTTATTCGATTGGTCAGGAGGAAGAGTGTGATCCTGGAGGTAGGTGTAGAACTCATTGTACCATGGGGATTTGGAACCAATAAGGTGACATATCATCTCAGATTCGGGGATATCATAAGCAGGAATCCAAAGTTGTTCGACCAAGAACTCGTAGCATGTTGAATTATGTGGAAGATCTAGGAGAGATGCAATGGTCGCCATAGCGTCAACTGCTCAATTCTGATCTTTGGGTATCTACTCAAAGGTGATAGTAGTGAATGATGTTTTTAATTTGTCCACCATTTGTTTGTATGACATGAGTTTGTCATCCTTGGTTTGATATTCATCTATTGCTTGTCGAATGACCAGTTGAGAGTCACTATATACTTGTAGTTCTTGTAACTTCCATTGTATGGCTAGCCTGAGTCCTGTGATCAAAGCCTCATATTCAACTATGTTATTTGTACATGGAAATGTGAGACTGTAAGACATCAGGATGTTGTCACCTTGAGGTGTGATAAATAGAATGCCTACCCCCGAGCCATGCCTAGTGTATAAACCATCAAAGTATAGTTTCCATGGTTGTGTTGTCGTGATCATGAATATCTCTTCATCTGGAAAATTGGAAATGAGGGGATGATCACCTATGAGTGGTGCTTCAGCCAACTGATCTAGAATAACTTGTCCTTTGATAGCCTTATGGTCTACATACTCGATTTCAAATTCACTAAGAATCATCACCCATTTGGCCAAGAGGCCTGTCAATGCTACTTTACTGAGTAAGTATTTGAGTGGACCAATCTTGACAATTAGCTATACTTTATGTGTTAACAGATAGTGCCTTAGTTTAGTGGCTGCTAAGATTATTGCTAGGCAAGCTCACTCAATAGGTGTGTAATTGAGTTCATAGCCAACCAGTGTGCAAGAGATGTAGTAAACAACACACTCTTTCCCTTCTGCATTGTGTTGTGCCAATAGTACACCCAATGTTGTACTTGTTGATGATATATAGAGTAGTAAAGGCTTACTCAGATCTGGTGGGATCAACAATGGTGTATTCATGAGATAGTCTTTAAGCATCTAGAATGCTTGTTGACATCTAGCATCCCATTGAAAGTGGATGTTCTTATGTAACAGGTGTGTAAAGGGGTGACACTTATCTGCCAGTTGTGCAATGAATCTTCGGATGGATTGTAGTCATCCTTGCAATGTCCTTAGTTGACTGATATTCTTGGGAGGTGGCATGTCCATGATTTCTTTGACCTTTGCAGGATCGACCTCAATGTATCCTAGGAGGTTACTCCATGGACACATTTCTTTGGGTTGAGTCGAACATGATATTGTTCCAATCTGTCAAAGATTTTCTCTAATATGTCTAGATGACCTTCTCTTGTTAGTGATTTTGCCAGTAAGTCATCAACATAATATTCCATTATGGTGTGCATCATGTCATGAAAAATGGTGGTCATTGCTCTTTGATAGGTCGCTACTACATTCTTTAGACCAAAAGGCATTAGATTTCAGTAGTATGTTCCCCATGGACATATGAAGGTTGTCTTATGTTGATCCTCTAGTGCGATCTTTATCTGATTGTATCCTGAAAAGCCATCCATGAGTGAAAGCATGGCATGTCCTATTGTTAGGTCCACTATGATGTTGATGTTTGGTAGGGGGAAGTCATCTTTAGGACATGCTTTGTTTAGATCTCTGAAGTTAGTACAGATACGGATGCCCCCATTTAGTTTGCCAACATGCACAATATTGGATATCCAATCTACATAATCAATTGGTCTAATAAAACCAACATCTAGGAGTTTCTTAAGTTTTGCTTTGACTAGAACTACAATCTGGGGATGCATCTTGTGAAGTTTTTGCTTAACAGGTTTGGCTCCTTCTGCTATGGTGAGGTGATGCATGACTAAATCAGGATCAAGACTAGGTATGTCTGCATAGGACAATGCAAAGTTGATCTGACATTTCTAGAAGAACTCTACAAAATTAGGCTGTTCCTCTGGAGTTAAAAGAGATGCCAGATGTATGTGGTGAGGAGTTTTAGGAGTCCCCACATTGTAGTCTTTTCTCTTCAATGATAATTGTTGATCATTCCTGCTATGTACTAGAGGGAAGAATGTCAAACCTTTCATCCTCAGGCACATCAGAGAGGTTTTCACCATTGGATACGCTATTTCTTTTTACTTTTGCGAGGTCAAACAGTGCCACATAGTGGTTTTCACTGGAAGATCCATGTTTTATCATTATATTTTTGCAGTTGAAAGGTTTGGCATCTACCCCAAAGTATGCTATGCTATTAAGTTCAATGGCGAATCCAGCTTTGTGATCCCCACTTGGTATGTTATCCCGTAGTTCCAAAAAGTCAATGATCACCTCATCATTTTGGAAATGGTCAAGACATGGGGGATTAGGTTGGCTCCATTCGATGAGTTCAAGATGGATAATGGGCATTACCTCATCGATTAGGTTAAGTTAGTTAGATGTGTCAGTGAGGGTTAAGACGTTGTGGTGAAGGTCATTGATGGTACTCTCCCTGTCAGAATCAAGTGTAGGATGTGACGTAGGGTCTATGGAAGAAGTTTCCAGCTCAAGAACCCAAGAGGTCTTTATCTATGCTTCTCTGTAAATAGGGATGTCTTTGCGGGGTAGAGGTAGTGATGTGTCTTCCTCATCTGAAGTATTAAGCTATATGGAATCAAATTCCCACTCATGTGAGTCAGTTTCTGAGTCACTTTCCAGTAACCAGTTACTGTACCATACTGAGATATCCTTTGAGTTAAACACTATAGGTGTGATCAGTTGATGTACCTTTGTAGATGAAAGGATCGGTGTTGCAAGAAGGATTATGGGGATCAACAGATCTGATACGGGGAGTATCGGTAGTGTTGACTCTACTACTTCTCCTAGAATTGCTGGTGTTGTTGATACTGTTGTGGGTTCTGATACAATTGTTGCTGCTAATGGTGTTATTGATGTTATTGTTGTTGGGGTTGTTGGTTTAATTGGTGGGATGGCTGGTGTTGTGGATGGTTTTGCTAGGATTTTTAGCCTCAATGGGGCAGTTGCTATGGTGTTTGATGATGCTTTTATAATCAAAGCTGACCTCTTTGTAATAGGTTGATATAGAGGTTGGTTGGGTTTTCCTTTGAATCTGAGTTTAGGAAGGATCTCCTTTTGAAATCCTAAGCCTGTATTATCCTTGGGCTTCAATTCTGGCTGCAGCGGTTCATGTCTTCCTTGCTTGCAAGGTCCCAAAGCACTCTTACCATCATAACCCATTCTTTGCATAATGAGAAGGCCTTTGCCATACTAATCTGTGGGAAGCTTAGCTTGTGGGATGTCTGTGGTGATAGGATCTTTATAGATTCATTTTGCTAAGTCCTCATCTCTGGTTTCTTCTTCTTGACTCTTTCCAAGGATGAAAGGCATCAAAGTACATGCTGGCTTGATTAGTGGTTGTTGAAGTAACCGTTGAGGTTTACCATGAGTTCTAGGAGAAGTAGGCATTTTTCCAACACAAAATAGTTGGCTCAAATTATATTCCCCTGGACCTTCCTCTGCTATTTTTATCTTGAGCTTCTCTTGCTTGGGTATAGTGGTGTTTGAACTGGAAAGAGAAGCTGGACTTATGTATGATGTGGAGGAGATGGCTTATCTTATTGTTAGGAACGGTAATCTTTGGTTGATGACTGATATTATGACAATATGCAAAGGGGTTTGCATCTCCAAGGATTATGATCTCTACACCATTATGCGGGAACTTGATACACTGATGATAAGTGGATGGAACGGCTTGCATGGCGTGTATCCAAAGTCTTCCTAACAATAAATTGTATGGTAGAGGAAGGTCTAGAACTTGATAGATGATGTGTTTCACCATAAGGCCCACTTGGATTGGTAGCACCACAACTCCTTTGGATGAACACTCTGCATCATCATAGGCTTTGATTGTTATCTTCTTGTAGGGATCCACTGATTCAATTGCATATCCCAATGCTGTGACTAATTATAGAGTACAGATATTCAGGCCTGCTCCATTATTGATCAAGACTCGCTTGATCCTATGTTGGTTGATAAACCATTCAATGTGGAGTAAGGCATCATGAGGTTGGTGGAAGGATAAGTTGTCACTTTCAGAGAAAGTGAGACAAGGTGATAACCTTATATTTTCAACCATGGTTTGGAACTGATCTGTATTTAGGTTTACAGGGACTGACGCCTCTTGGAGATCTTGATCCAAGATTGTTTTATGGGATGGAGATAGGCGTAATAGCTCTAAGATAGATATTAGTGCGAGCATTTTGTCTAATTTTTCCACAAGGTTATACTGCTTTGGGATAGATGGGGTGCCTTGTGGAGCTGCTTTTATGGTAATCTTGCTGCGACATGTAACAACATTGCAAGTGGAGCTGGGATTTTTAATGGTAATAGTTGAAATTTGTTCATCGGCATTGTATAGGTGATTCACAGTGTAATTATACGAGGCTTGCGTATAATCAGTAGTATCTGTGTTTCTCCCTGAAGTGGAAGGACCCCTTTGATCATGTGATGGAAGTGGATTTTTAAACATGAGATGATCATTGTTTGTTTTCTTTGGGTCATGTCCTTCGATTTTGATTTCACCTCGGTCAATAAGATCTTGAATAAGATCTTTCAATCTGTGACAATTTCTTGTCTTATGTCCTTTCCCTTGATGGAAATCGCAATATTCAGTATCCCTCCACCATGAAGGTTTGACTTGAGGTTCATAATTTGATGTTTTAGGTAAGGTAACCAGATTTTGAGAAACCAACTGACATAACACTATTTTGATGGGTTCCCCTAAGGGAGTGTATGTTCGTTTTGGTTTAAAATTTTGTTGATGCTGTTTGGGTTCTTCTTGAGATGTATTGCATCCTTGATTTGGAGGAGCAACTGTGTTATTCTTGGGTGGGGGGTTCTGTCCTACAAATCAAACCACAGGTTGTGCACTTTTGATAGTTCTTGCATTCACAACCCCGTCATTGATGACATTTTTGTTTTTGTTCCAGAAGTTAGGCTTGTCACTATTGAAGCATGGGTGAGGGCCATCCTTTGGCTCATTATATATTTTGATAAGCCCTTTTTTTTATAAGAGCTCATTCACATTTTAAGCCTTTGGTGATCATGTCATTGAAAAAGTTTATGTCTTTTACGTCTAGGTGAAATTCCATTTCGTCGTTTAAGTTGGAAATAAATATTTCCACTAGTTATTGTTCAGGTAACTGAAGAGAACATTTGCTAGACATTTGATGCCATTGTTGCAGAAAGACTGAAAATAGCTCACCTGGTTTTTGTTTAGTGTTACATAGATTAGCCATTGTGATATCACATTCAATGTTGTGTGAGTAATGTGCTAGGAACTTCTGGATGAGTTCTTCAAATGTCCTAATGCCGTTGGGTAATTAGGAAAACCATGATGTGGTTGTTCCTCCCAAGCTTTGGGGAAAAAGTCGCATTAGGTATGTGTCCTCATATGCCACTTTGAGGCAAGGTGAATGGAATTCTCTAACATGATCACGATGATCTCCTTTTCCTCGGTACTTTTCAAACTTGGGTGTTTCAAACCCTCGTGGAAAAGGTGGCAAATGAAGATTCCTATCAAAGGGATAGGGACAAAGGTCATTGAGTAAAAATTGATTGGTTTTTACACCACTATGAAGTTGTTGGGCGATATTTTTGACTTGTTGCCACAACATGTCTATTTCATTTGGAGGAGGAGGTGGGGGATTACCTTGATGAAGGTTATATTTGTTGTGATCTCGACCTATTTCATCCTCATTATGACTTTGGTGTTCTGATGCTTGTCTTAGTTGTGCAACGTCAAAGTCAAAGGGTAGTTTAGCCCCTTCTTGAGCAAGTCTTAAAAAGTGAGCATTAGCATTGCTCCTGAGTATTTCATCAAAAAGTCTATTAAAGAGAGGGTTGTGCTGGACCCTTTCTATTGCTGCAGGACTAGGAGTACTTGGATTGTCATCATTTATGTTTCCTCTAAGGGATTCTTGGAGTTCATTGACATTTTCCTCCTCTTCCTCTTCAATTTATTGTTGTCTAGACTTGGACCTGGTATGAGCCATTTTGTTTATAAGTTTTTGTTGAAGTTTGATGAAAATGATGATGAGTTGGTGATGAAATGAAAGATTGATACTTGGTGAAGTGCTTTGCATATGAATCCCTAGAACTAAAGGTAGATGTTGCCAAAGTTATTTCTTGAATTGTTTGTGTTTTGATTTGACAAAGTTTGATGTGATAAGTTTTAGAAAGATCTGAGATGTGTTACAGACTCAACTACCTAGTAATGAGAGGATGTACTCATAAACTAGTTTTAACCTGCGTAGAAATGTCTCTTAGGATGAGTTTATCCTAGATGTAGAGACACTCTAAAAAGTGATGTATTTATGTTTGATTCAAGCAATATTGAAAATAGAACTTAGGATAAAAACCTCTTGATGTTTTGAGAGTTGGAACGTGGATTTGATGAGATATAGATATGATAATGGGCAAGATGTTTAACTTCAATAGAAACTTTGTGTTACAAAAGGAACAAACTCTTATTCTTCTTGTTCAGGGGTTGTTGGTTCTTCCCTAGTTGAGTTATATGTGATACAAATATCTAGAAAGAAGGCAGGATTAATCTTGCCTCCCTTATTTTGATGATAACTCAAAGCTCTATATTGAGTAAAATCTCTGTGGTTTAAGACTCTAGATTAAATTCGTTTGATTTCCCTTGAAGGTATAGACGCATGTGATGTAAGAAGGTTCTATGAGAGACAAAGATTTGTCTATTAAGATAGAAGAATTTTCTCCTTTTGATAAGAGTCTTTGAGCTCAATGGTCTTTTCTTCAAGTTGATGTTTTGATGAAGATTCTTCTTTCTCAAGATGTGAAGAATGGTCATATAGTTTGATACTTTTGTTGTTGCTCTCTCTTTTTTTTTTTTTGATCTTTGGTGTTTTGAAAATGTTTGTGTTGGATGAATACTTGTGTTGGATTTTGGATTCTTATGATGTTTCTTTGACAAGAAAACAAAGAAAGCACACAAACACAAGAATGTTGCCTCAACAGGCACAAGTAAGTATGGGTTCAGATTAACCCAATCTTTTGAAAATTTTATGACCCTTTCCTTCAAATGTATTTTAGGTGTTTTTCCAAAGCCTAAAGTTGGCTCAATTTGCACTGGTCTTGACTCAAAAATGAAAATGCTTCAAACACTTTTTATCCCTAAGGTCAAATGGCCAGTTGTGATAATTTCAGCCCACACCTTGATATTTCTTCGACTTTGGTACTACATACCTTATGAATCTCATTGTGGCAGGTAAGGATGTGATATACTAAGTCTTGCACGAGTATAACAAATAGATGATCCCTATGATGGGGGAGTCACCACTTTCATCAGGCTACAAGTAACCTTTCAAAAAGCTATGTTTCTACTCAAGGAAATATGTATGGTGAGTATCTTGGGAGCAAAACCATCTATTCTCTTGCACTGAACTTCTCACAAATATCCTCAATCAATAGAATGGGTGGGCTACTACTTAAAGGTGTTTAGTAATTTTTGATGTTTTTGGACATAAGTTCATTCTGCAGTGACTCACTTAAGAGCCTTGTAACTTGTAGTGGGGCCCATTTGTCCTTTCAGCAAGTTACACTGTAGGAACAACTATACCCAAGGTTACAGCTTTTGCTCTCACCTGATTTCTATAGCAGCTCAAAGGATTTACCGTGCGAGGTCATTCCCAAGAGTGACATGTCTCTTGGCAGGCCTCTCTTAAAAATATAAAACTTGAGTGTTACTAACACTTTTCTCTTGCACCTAGGACCACGAAAGCCAGGGGAGAGGATAGTGTGTGTTAGAAGTAGGACCACTCGAGCAACTCTTTTGCACAAGTGTGCCAAACACAAAATACACTTGTTCTTTTTAACTTGTCATTGCAATGATGTTATATCTAATTGGAGATGTTGCTTCAACAACCATGATGTTCTTTTTAACTTCAAAGGCAATATGTTTGAGTAAACTAGAATTTGGAATCCTGGTCAACTTTTAAAAAACACGTTTGCATGAAGTAAAATCGTTTTGCAACAAAGAATGACACAAATTGATTGTTCTTTTTACTTGCCCAAAAATTGAAGTGTGGATTGTGATTTTTAAGTCTGGATTGATGCAAGGAAATCAAATTTGTGTTGTTGATTTTAAGCACCAAAAGAAAATGAGTCCTAACTTTACAAGAAATAAAGTTTGTTTTATGATTTTTAAAGCACCCAAAAGAAGTTTGAAGCCTAACTTGCAAGAAATAAAGATTGTTTTTGTGATTTTTAAAGCACCAAAAGAAGTGTTTTTGATTGTTAAGTACAAAAAGGGAAAAAAAAGGGTTAGTTTAAAACATGCACATGAAACGAACAGTTAGAAAAACTTGAAAACATGGTGGGCTTCGACAAGTCCAAAAAAAATATTATTGGTTACAAGGCCTTTCTTTTACAACGTTCTGTTACAATAGCACTACTCTATCTGAAAAAAGAAGCTCTACTTAACACAAACGTGCTAAAGTAAAGACAAACGCGCTAAACTAAAATTTTAAATAGCAATAACAAGTGCGCTTCAACATGGACAAAAGCACTAGTTAAGACTCAAAAGCACTAATATATTGACAATAATGCTAAATTTGAGACAATAGCACTAAAATATCAAATTGCAATAGCACCAGATCATGATCAAAAGCGCCAAAGCGCGACCTATGTGTCAAGCTAAACAGTCAAAAAAAGTTAGTTTTTGTAAAAAAATTGTTGTTGGGTGTTCAATTCATGTCAAGTTCACCAAATGATTCTCTACGAAATGGACAAGTGTTAGATTAAAGACTGTGGTCATATAACACACAAAAACACAAGAAATTGTTAGTGTTAATCAACCAAAAACTAATCTAAGCAGGCATGTCAATAGAGACACTAAAAACATGATAAAGGATTTAACTATGGAAGTAAATACCACAAGACATCTCCAAATGCCTTTTAACATGCTCTTAGCTCTTTCTCCTTTGTTCCTCTCCTCTCCAAGTTTCAAATTAGTGTAGCTCTCAGTAGCTTTTTGCACTATGGATGCTTATGGAGGTTCAAGATTGAAATGTTTTAACTATGCTATGCCAGTGTAAAACAAACTAATTAGACATATTATGAAATGAACTAAGATTTATTTTAGTCCAAAATGACAATATATGTGATTTGTGCTAAATGCTCTCTCTAAAATTCACTATAGATTAAATGCATACAAGTTTTTCAAGATCTAGATTATGAAGAAATGGACTCTAACTATAGGAAAAATGGAGCAATGGATGGGTGAGATTGAGTAATCTCAACAAGGGTCGGGATTGAATGATATTCAATCCATGTGAGGGCTTTCAACCCAATCCCAGGATGACAAGTCTCAATATGACATAGGTTGAGAGGAGAGGGAATAAGCATTAAATGCTTGACATGACCTAAAGGTTAACTTGGGAGTTAAGGTCAAGGTTGGGTTGAGTGAATAAATTTTTTATTCAAAGAGTAAAGCTTTTATCCAATGGATAAACTCTTGTGCAAAGGTAAAAGGGATAACCATGGTCAAAGCAATAAATGCTTGAGGAGACACATGAGTCACATGAGGGTTGAGTTAGGGGTTAACCATAAATGGTCATGTAAGAGCCATAAGTGGTTTGGAAGACTTTAGAGGTTAAATTGTTGAACACACCAAGCATTTAATGTTTTTCAAAGACTTTGAAGTCTTTGAGAAGTGACTCCAAGTTGCTTAGGAATGTGACAATAATTAGGGGATGGATTAGGTTAATTGATTAAGATTAGATAGGTTCTAGAAAAATTTAGGAAAGGGATTTAGGAGGCAAGTGGATTTGGTGGGTGAGGGAAAATAGGATTTTAATTAAAATAAAATTAATTTATTTCAACTTGTGGTTGCAACTGGCATTTGTAGGAAAATGCAAGTCGGGGGGAATAATGATTTAAATAAATGTTTTATTTAATTTATTTAAAAGAGGAAAGAGGATTAAATTGAATAAATAGGATTTATTCATTTAATTAAGTGTGAATTTAGTTGAATGAATGAATTAAAATAAATTCAATAATTTATTTAATTAATAGGAGAATGTTTGAAGATGAATTAGTTAAATATTAATTTAATTAACTAATGGCTAGTGGATTTTTAATCAAATAAATATGAAATATTCATTTAATCAAAATGGACATATTTATGTGACTACGTAATCAATTCCTTCTTTTTGAGAATATCCCTTACACACTAGTCTTTAGACCGGGGAACTAATGTCCATGTGTTATTTTTCTCAATTTGTTCTAGTTCCTCTTCCATAGCTTTAATCTAGTGTTTATCTTCACATGCCTCATTAATTGATGATGGTTCAATTTGAGAAATAAGACATACCTCTTCATTTGCCAGTCTTCCTCTTGTCATAACTCCTTGATACTTGTTCCCAATTATCTGATTTTCAGAGTGATTCAATTTTACATACCAGGGTGTCTTCGTTTGCTGGTTTTCCTCAGTTATAGTAGAATTTTCAGATGATACCGGTGTAACTAGATCTTCATTCTATACCGGTGTGTTCAATGTAGGTTCATTTGACAGTAATTCTATTGCCGGTTCAGAGTCTATATAACTTGAAGTTCCTCTAATTTGTTCATCAATCTTCACATTTGTACTCTCAACAATTTTTTGCAAAATCTCTTATTAAAACATCTATATGCCTTGCTCTTAGATGAATAACCAAGAAATATTCCTTCATCACTTCTGGGATCAAATTTGCCAATATACTCATCTTTTCTAATATAGCATTTACTACCAAATATTCTAAAATATTTAAGAGTAGGATTAATACCAAACCATAGTTGATGAGGGGTGTTACCCGTTTCTCCTTTGATGTGAACTTTGTTGAATGTATAGACCGTTGTGCTTACTTCCTCTCTCCAATATACACGTGGAATATTTGCTTCTGATAACATACTTCTAGCTGCATCCAAGATAGTTATGTTTTTCCTTTCTACAACTCCATTCTGCTGTGGTGTCTGGGGTGCTGATAACTGTCTTCTGATTCCATTCACTTCACATAATATATTAAATTTCTTAGATGTGAATTCACCTCCTTGATCTGATCTCAGACATTTTATTTTCTTATCGGTTTCATTTTCTACCATTGCTTTGAATAGTTTGAACTTCCCAAGTGCTTCTGGTTTTTCTCTGAGAAAAGTAACCCAACACATTCTAGAATAGTCATCAATGATTAGCATGAAATATCTATCACCTCGTAAACTTTTAGTTCTAGCTGGACCACATAAATCAATGTGAATTGCGTCAAGAGCATTATTTGATTTTTTTGGAATACTTTTAAAAGATGCTCTAACTTGTTTTCCAAATTGATATTCCTTACATGCCGCATTGTGAGGCGTGACAATCTTAGGTAAATCTCTAACTGCCTTAGTAGTACTAATTTTTACCATTTGATCAAAATTTACATGACAGAGTCTCTTATGCCATAGCCAACTTTCATCAATGTGTTCAATCAAGCATGCCTTTTCACTATTATTCAAATGAAAGATATTAGCTCTAGTTTGATTACCGGTTGCAATTTCCAAACCAGTTCTGTTCATAATTTTGCACTTACCATTCTTGAATTATAACTGAAATCCTTTTTCAACTAATTGACCAACACTCAAAAGATTATACTTTAAACCTTCTACATACTAAACATTGTCAGTATTATGCTTACCATTAAGAGATATTGTACCTTTTCCTTTGATTAAACAAGCTTTATCATCTCTAAATATTACTAGACCTCCATTATATTCCTGAAAGTTCAAGAATTTACCTTTATCACCAGTCATGTGATGTGAACATCTTGAATCAATGAACCATTCATCCTTAACTTCAATTTTAGCTACCAGGGCCTGCTCTATCAATTGAACAGTAGGTGCTGGTTGATCTTCTGTTATAGTAACAAAAACCCATCCATTTTCTGTTGGATCTTCATCAGAATCATCAATGACTCCTTCATCAACAAGATAACAAGATTTATCTTTATTCTTGTTAAATTTGTATCTCTGATATTCAGGGTTAGGCTTGTTGGTATTTTGGTATGTTTTGTCATTGATGTCAACACCTACTAAATAAACCTACTTTGGAGATACAACAACATTCACCAGAAAGCAGTAATTTGTGCAACAGTTACTGGTATATGATCAACCGGCAGGATATAATGTTCATCAGTACCTGGAATGACATGGAAGACACTTGGTAATGTCGAAGACATCATGTGGACACTTTATTTTGAAGTACTAATCATTGATATATTCTTATTTGCATATTTGCCTCTATCGGCAAATAGGTCCAGGTTATCTAGGGTTACACTGGCAGGTTTATCTTTTCTAGATCAGCATGGCATGCTATGGAGATGATTTATTATTGTTATAAATGCATTAAGCCGACATTTTTTATCGGTTATTGCATTGGATATTATATTATTTGTAAAATGTTTTATTGTAATATTTTGTAGAGCTGACTGACTAAAATTGGTCTTAGGGTATGGTATAAATGTAAGATCTTATTTGCAAGATCAAGTGTGGAATGCGAAAAATATTTGAGTGAAGGTATATGTGAGATCAAGAAGAGGCATACACGAAGACATCATCAAAAGGTGAAGTTAGGTTTTTGTAGAAGCATATCAGCATTACACCGGTACTGAATTCAGCATATGAAGATGCTATTTTGTACAGTACATTCTTAATGGATTTAACCATCCAACTGTAGTCAGTGTGACTCCCATTTGTGATTGAGCAGTGAGCTCTAGGCTATTGGCCTTTCTGCATGTGCAGACCCCTCTTTGTACACTTACTATCTGCAGTAGTATCATCTAATTATGGGTAAGGTTTCCCACCATGGTTTTTCCCCTTACAGGGTTTCCATGTACAAATATTGGTGTCATATGTTGTGGATGACTTTTTGTTTATGTTTCATGCATTAATTCTTACCAATATGGCAATTTACTTTTAACACTGTCTACCGGCATACTTAACTGGTTTACCGGTATTAAGCATTAAGTTGGTTAATAAGTTTTTGGTTTGAATTTATTAGACAACTGATTCACCCCCCCTCTCAGTTGTCTTCGGGACCTAACAATTGGTATCAGAGCCTAGTCCTCTTTTTGTAGAAGTTTAACAACTTGAGGAGATCCAATGTCTACAAATTATTTCAGAAAGGATAGTCCTAAACTTGATGGAACCAACTATGCGATATGGAAGATCAGAATGGAGACACATCTTAATTGAATTGGTAAAGACATCTGGGAAGTTACTAAGAATGGTTATACTGCTGCTGTAGCTAGTCAGACTGCTCCAACTACTTTAGCTAAAGATGAAGAAAATGATTGTAAAGCAAGAGAAGCACTCTTGAGCGCAATATCAGATCAACAAATCATGGGATTATCAGATAGATCTACTGCTAAAGCTATTTGGGATCATTTGGAAACACTGAATGAAGGAGATTCCACAGTCAAAATTGCAAAACTTGAAAGCTTCTGAGTCAGGTATGAACATCTAAAAATGGAAGAAGATGAAAGGATTTCTGCTTTTATGGAAAGAGTAAATGAAATTGTTTTGGGTATCAAATGTTGTGGAGGAACCTTGAGTGAGGATGAGATTATTTCAAAAATCTTAAGAGGTTTGCCACCAGCATATAAAATGAAGGTTACTGCTATAAATGAGTTGAGAACAATGCCTAATACATCAGTAACTAGGGATACATTGATTGGAAAACTTTCAGCTTTTGAAAATGAGGAATTTGGTCTTGTTGCTACTATAAAAACTGATTTGGCCTTCAAAGAATCAACATCATCTGCTCCATCTTTTGACAAATCAGACTGGAGAGCCTTTTATGCAAGAGAACTTGAAGAAACCAGGAAGGAGAATGAAGAGCTTGAAGAACTTGAAGCGCTATTTGTAAGAAAAATGCCAAAAGGCCCAATTGGAAGTAAGTATGAAGGTAAAGCACCCTTTAAATGTTTTAACTGCAATAAGATTGGTCATATGGCTTCAAGATGCCCTGATAGACATGCTAGACTAAGAGAAGAAGCTAGAAGAACATACAAACCTAATCCTGAATATCAAAGATATAGATTTAAGAAAAACAAAGATAAATCTTGTTATATTGCTGATGAAGGTGTGACTGATGATTCTGATGAGGATCCAGCAGACAATGCATGGGTCTTTGTTGCTATAATAGAAGATCAACCAGCACCTATTGTTCAACCAGTAGAACAAGCCCTAGTAGCTAAAGTTGAATCAAAGGATGAATGGATTATTGACTCAGGATGCTCACATCACATGACTGGAGACAAAGGTAAATTCTTGAACTTTCAAGAATACAATGGAGGTTTAGTAAGATTTGGAGATGACAAAACCTGTTCAATCAAAGGTAAGGGTTCAATATCTCTTGATGGTAAACATAACACTGACAATGTCTACTATGTTGAAGGATTAAAACATAATCTTTTAAGTGTTGGTCAATTAGTTGAGAAAGGTTTTCAGTTATAATTCAAAAATAGAAAATGCAAAATCATGAATAGAACTGGTTTGGAAATTGCAACCGGTAATCAGAATAGAGGTAATATCTTTCATTTGAATAACAGTGAAAAGGCATGCTTAATTGCACATATAGATGAAAGTTGGTTATGGCATAAAAGACTATGTCATGTAAATTTTGATTGCATGGTAAAAATCAGTACTTCTAAGGAAGTTAGAGATCTACCTAAAATTGTGAAACCTCATAATACAGTTTGCAAGGAATGTCAATTTGGAAAACCAGTTAGAGCTAGTTTCAAAAGTATTCCAAAAAAATCCAATAATGCTCTTGATTTAATTCACACTAATTTATGTGGTCTAGCTAGAAATAAAAGCTTACAAGGTGATAGATATTTCATGCTAATTATTGATGATTATTCTAGACTGTGTTGGGTTACTTTTCTCAAAGAAAAATCAGAAGCACTTGGGAAGTTCAAACTATTCAAAGCAATGGTTGAAAATGAAACCGGTAAGAAAATCAAATGTTTAAGATCAGATCAAGGAGGAGAATTCACATCTAAAGATTTTAATACATTCTATGAAGTGAATGGAATCAAAAGACAGTTATCAGTACCTCGGACACCACAACAGAATGTAGTTGTTGAAAGGAAAAATAGAACTATCTTGGATGCAGCAAGAACTATGTTATCAGAAGCAAATCTACCACATATGTACTGGAGAGAGGTAGTAAGCACCGATGTCTATACATTCAACAAAGTTCACATCAGAGGTGAAACCGGTAAGACCCCTCATGAACTATGGTTTGGTAATATTCCTACTCTTAAGTACTTCAGAATTTTTTGAAGTAAATGTTATATTAGAAGAGATGAGTATATTGGCAAGTTTGATCCTAGAAGTGATGAAGGAATATTTTTTGGTTATTCATCTAAGAGAAAGACGTATAGATGTTTTAATAAAAGATTATAGCAAATTGTTGAGAGTACAAATGTAAAGATTGATGAACAATTCAGAGGAACTTCAACATATATAGACTCTGAACTGGGAACAGAAATTATGACAAATGAACCTACAATAAATCCACTGGTACATAATGATGATCTAGTTACTCAGGTATCATCAGAGGATTCCACAGTAATTGAAGAACAACAATAGACTAAGACACCCCGATATGTAAGACTGAATCATTCTGAAGATTAGATAATTGGAAGAAAATTTAAAGGAGTTATGACAAGAGGAAGATTGGCAAATGAAGAGGTATGTCTTATTTCTCAAATTGAACCATTAACTATCAATGAGGCACGTGAAGATAAATTTTGGATTAAAGCTATGGAAGAAGAATTAGGACAAATTGAGAAAAATAATACTTGGACATTAGTTCCCCGGCCTAAAAATAAAAATGTAATTGGAACCAAATGGGTATTTAGAAACAAACTTAATGAAGATGGTAAGGTTGTCAGAAATAAAGCAAGACTAATGTGTAAGGGATATTCTCAGAAAGAAGGAGTTGATTACAATGAAACCTTTGCACCGGTAGCCAGAATTGAGGCAGTTAGATTATTCTTGGCTTTTGTAGCTCACAAGGATTACAATGTTTATCAAATGGATATTAAAATGTGCATTTTTGAATGAAGATCTTGAAGATGAAGTCTATATTGAACAACCTAATGGATTTTCTTTGATAGATGACAATGATATGGTTTGTAGATTAAGAAAGCTCTATATGGATTAAAACAAGCCCCAAGAGCTTGGTATGCAAGATTGGATAAGTATCTTTTAAAGATTGGTTTTACTAAAGGAAATACAGATAGCAATTTATATTATAAAGTAACTAATGATGACATCTTGATTATTGAAGTATTTGTTCATGATATAATCTTTGGAGGAGAAGATGAATTATGCAAAGAATTTTCTCTTGAAATGCAGCAAGAATTTCAAATGTCTATGATTGGAGAAATAAAATTTGTTTTAGGATTGCAAATTTTACAAACTAATAAAGGTATATTTTTTAGTCAATCTAAGTACTTGAAAGAACTACTTAAGAAATTTGGGATGGAGAACTCTAAACCGGTAAGCACACCTATGACTACAAATGACAAATTATCTCAAAGGGATGAATCTACACCTATTAATCCAACTAGATACAAATCTATGATAGGAGGTTTACTGTATTTGACACAAACTAGACTTGATATTATGAATGCAATATGTATAGTTTCTAGATTTCAGAGTAATCCTAAGGAAAATCATGAATCAGCAGTGAAAAGGATTTTCCGGTACTTACAAGGCACAACAAATCTTGGATTATGGTATCCTAAAAATGGAAATTTTGATCTATGTGCATATACAGATGCAAATTGGGTAGGAGATGTGGATGATAGAAAAAGCACCACTGGAGGAGCATTCTTTCTTGGAAAAAGATTAGTTTCTTGGTTGAGTAAGAAACAGAGTTGTACATCTTTATCAACAGTAGAATCAGAATATGTTGTAGCAGCAACAAACTATACATAGGTACTTTGGCTTAAGCAAATGTTGAAAGACATAAAGGTAAAATGCAAGGAACCTATTACTATATACTGTGATAACACTGCTGCAATTGATATATCTAAAAATTTGGTATTACATTCTAAAACAAAACATGTTTCTATCAAACTGAATTTTCTAAGGGAAAAAGTTGAAGAAAAAGAGATAAAACTGGTTTATGTGAATACTAA
This sequence comes from Cryptomeria japonica, assembly GCF_030272615.1. Taxonomy (NCBI): domain Eukaryota; kingdom Viridiplantae; phylum Streptophyta; class Pinopsida; order Cupressales; family Cupressaceae; genus Cryptomeria; species Cryptomeria japonica. The sequence goes on from NC_081414.1 coordinate 907,545,678, forward strand.
AGAACATCTTGCAAATATTTTCACAAAACCTTTGCCTAAGGAAACTTTTGAGTATCTCAGAGATCAGCTCAAAGTCATACCACCACCGATAATGACTTAGACAGTTGATGATTGTCATCAACTGGTAGAATTAAATGGACAAATCTTTTATTCCTGTATTTGATAAGGAAGCTACTTCTCAGGGGGAGTAGTTGGTATATTGAATTGGTTGGTATTTTGTATGAACTTGACCTTTTGTGACTTTGGCATTTGATGTCAAAGGGGGAGAGATATCTATGGAAAAATACATTATCCTTTTGGAAAGAAAAAGAGATTTTAAGGGAAAGTTTTTTTGAAAGATTGGTATTGTTACTCCCAGGGGGAGAAATGAAGATTGTTGGTTTTTGTATTTGGCATTTCTGTTTTGGCACTTTGATGGTTTTTCCATCTTGTGTTGCCATCAATGCCAAAGGGGAAGATTGTTGGTATTTTGGTATGGTTCTATCATTGATGTCAACACCTACTAAATACACCTACTTTGGAGATACAACAACATTCACCGGCAAGTAGTAATCTGTGCAACAGTTACTGGTATATGATCAACCGAAAGGATATAATGTTCATCGGTACCTGGAATGACATGGAAGACACTTGGTAATGTTGAAGACATCATGTGGACACTTTATTTTGAAGTACTAATCATTGATATATTCTTATTTGCATATTTGCCTCTACCGGCAAATAGGTCTAGGTTATCTAGGGTTACACCGATAGGTTTATCTTTTCTAGATCAGCATGGCACGCTATGGAGATGATTTATTATTGTTATAAATGCATTAAGCCAACATGTTTTATCAGTTATTACATCGGATATTATATTATTTGTAAAATGTTTTATTGTAATATCTTGTAGATTCGACCTACTAAAATTGGTCTTAGGGTATGGTATAAATGTAAGATCTAATTTGTAAGATCAAGTGTGGAATGTGAAAAATATTTGAGTGAAGGTATATGAGAGATCAAGCAGAGGCATACACGAAGACATCATCTGAAGGTGAAGTTAGGTTTTTGTAGAAGCATATCAGCATTACACCGGTACTGAATTCAATATATGAAGATGCGATTTTGTACAGTACATTCTTATTGGATTTAACCATCCAACTATAGTCAGTGTGACTCCCATTTGTGATTGAGCAGTGAGCTCTAGGCTATTGGCCTTTCTGCATGTGCAGACCCCTCTTTGTACACTTACTATCTGCAATAGTATCATCTGATTGTGGGTAAGGTTTCCCACTGTGGTTTTTCCCCTTACAGGGTTTCCACGTACAAATATTGGTGTCATATGTTGTGGATGACTTTGTGTTTATGTTTCATGCATTAATTCTTACCGGTATGGCAATTTACTATTAACACTGTCTACCAGCATACTTAACTGATTTATCGGTATTAAGCATTAAGCTGGTTAATAAGTTTTTGGTTTGAATTTATTAGACAACTGATTCACCCCCCCCTCTTAGTTGTCTCTAGGACCTAACAAGGCTTGTATGTTCTTTTAGCTTCTTCTCTTAGTCTAGCATGTCTATCAGGGCATCTCGAAGCCATATGACCAATCTTATTACAGTTAATAGATTGAGACTACATACAATTTGAGAAAAAAATGTCATTATTGTCAAAAAAGTTGTCAAGCAACTTGTACATTGTGTCGATAGGGTATGACTCTCGACGTTTCGATGCTTTGGGATGCATGACAGAGGCATGCCTAGCATAAACCTACCCACCCAGATGTACTCGTGATGTCAATTTGTGCACACGATGAATCGAATCAATTCAAACCAATCCTGCAACTTTGCATTGCATGCAACTGATGGTTTTTGCAATAGGTGAAAAAATGCTACCAATTGAAAATGGCTCCGAGTCATCAAAAACTGAGATAGTCCATTGTAGAGGAGCCTCATGCGACTCTACAGGTTCAAACAGATCGATCATATGATGAATAATGATGAAATACTAAGGTTCTAACTGGTAGTGAGAGGGGGGGTGAATCAGTACACAAAAAAAAACTACTTTAACACTTTGTCATATCAAAACATAGCCGATCGGTTGTCTTCATGACTAAACTTAACCATAGCTATACCAATTAAACAAAAATACTTTAGACAACATTCAATAGATCTCAAACCTTGATAACTACTTCACTCATTTAATCATGCATGTGTTGTACCAATAATACCACAACCATTTAACAATGCATGCATATCTAACTTAATTAAAACCACACAATCATCACATGAAAATCTCACAACCCGTAACACATAGATTTTTCACGTGGAAACCCAAATGGGAAAAACCACGATAGGAATGAGTACCCACAAGCTATTTGTGAACTCTTTTGAAGTTCGCTCTATTAGGAGCCTAGTCTGGTTAAATACTTTACAATGAAGGTCCTTTTAGGAACCGATCCCATTAGGGATCACCTAGTTAAGGGATGGCTATATACCCTGTAAAAGGTTGAAACCCTGTTAGGAGTTACCTAGCTAGAGGATTTAAATAACTCAATAACCTTGAGCCACCTAGTTAGAGGATTTACAACAGAGGCTATTAAAGCTACCCAGTCAAGGGATTTTCCTTCTGTTGAAATGGTTAGAAGACAACAGGTAAAATACCGATCTGATAACAACACTTCTTGCTAAGGCAGATCCTTTTTAGTTCCTCTCTTCTACAATCACACTGCAGATTCCTCACTCTGGTTCGGCAAGTATCAAATCTCCAACACGCGGACACAAATACAACTTTTGCCAACCACTGCAATAATAAAACTCATTGACCTTATAGACAATAGCTAGGTCGGTAGCATAAACCCTAAACCCTTACTATTGCAAGTTTACACTTACAAGCAGTCCAATCCTGATCATCCAATCTTCATCACATCTGAAAATCAATAACCCATCACGTGCTGTTCACACACCACTAAGAAAAGCGCTCATTCCCAAGGTAGGAATTTAATGCATTCAATTTCCAAGCACAAGAACCACAAATAAATCCTTCACGTGCACACAGCTGATGTGGAGTCTCAATCCTTATCCTTATTCCTTAACTAACTGGTCACAAAACATCATTGGGTGCACTGCACAAGACAAACCGGTAACCCTAGAGTTGAACTAAGACTACCAACCGATAGTCACACTTAGTGAACCCCGACACCGGTCCACTCTATCCTGGTTGACCGTAACCACTTCTGATCTTCATACCAGTTCATACTAATTCACCTACTTGAGCACTTATTGACAACTTATTGACATCAATGACAACATACATTATCACCACTTCATCATATGCCAACAATCTCCCCCTTTGGCATTGATGGCAATACTTAGTGTATAATTGCCTAGTATCTGCACCATTCTCAATAACATATACCGGTTCAACTTAAAAGATCACCACCACCACCTGGACTGGTCAGTGTGCACTTTTCTCAATCACTTCTCACACTACTAATTTCATCTTCCCTTTAAATATTGACCTTCAAACATTTATCTTCTCCCCCTTTGACAACAATGCCAAAGTGGAGGCACAATCTTCTGGGCTCCACTATGCTACTCCCCCTATGGAGTAGCATCCTTCAACACATCAATCCTATAAGATCTGACATGGTAGTACCTGGCTGATGTGGAGCACACATCTTTAATTTACTTCATGAATGGGTAGAACCCCTAATGCATCTCTCAAATAGGTAAATGTAGTCTTCGGTAAGGGCTTAGTGATTATGTCTGCTAGCTTCTCCTTACTGAAAACATGTTCTAACACAACCTCTTTATTATGAACTTTTTCTCTCAAGAAATGATACATAATCTCAATATGCTTGGTCCTAGCATCCAATACCAGATTTTTAAAAATATTTATTAGACTGGTATTATCACAAAATATACTCACAAGTTCAAATATAATCACTTTGAAGCCATTCAATACATGCTTCATCCAGATTGCCTAAGTGCAATTTATAAATGCTGCCACATACTTCGCTTTAGCTGTAGACTAGAAAATATAGCTTTTCTTCTTGCTCATCCACGAGACTAGTCTTCCACCAAGGAAGAACACTTCACCGGTTGTGCTCTTCCGGTCGTCCACATTACATTCCCAATCTGCATCAGTAAACACTTTGAGATCAAAGTCACCATTGTATGGATACCACAATCCATAATCAACTATCCCTTTCAGGTATCTAAGAATCCTCTTTACCGCTACCAAGTGGGATTCTCTTGGACTCTTCTGAAAATGGGCCACTATGCCCACTGCATGAGCAAAATCCGGTCTGATGTACACCACATAGTGCAACTTACCGATCATTGACCGGTACTCCTTCTCATCCACCAACGTTGTATCATCCTCCTTTGTTAGTTTGTAGTCAGTCACCATTGACATTCCAACTGGTTTTCTCTCCTCCATGCCAAAGGTCTTCAATACCTCTTTGATATACTTGGACTGGGTAATGAAGATACCCTCTTTCATCTGCTGGATCTGTAGACCAATGAAAAAATTTATCTCTCCAATCAGAGACATCTCAAACTCCTTTTTCATCTCATCTGCAAATGCATGACTCATATCATCATCTCCACCGAAGATTATATCATCTACAAATACTTCACATATCAGAATCTGACCACCTTCAGATTTCAGGTAGATGTTGTTGTCCTCACTTGTTCTCTAAAATCCTATCTTCACAATATGAGAGTGTAACCATTCGTACCATGCCCTTGGTGCCTATTTCAATCCATATAGGGCCTTGTGTAATCTGTACACCATGTCACTATCTTTTGACAAAGCAAACCCATCTGGTTGCTCAATATACACTTCTTTCTCCAGGATTTCATTCAAGAAAGAAGACTTCACATCCATTTGGTATACCTTAAATCCCTTAAATGCTGCAAATACAAGTAGCATTCAAACACCTTCTAGTCTAGCCACTAGGGCAAAGGTTTCTCCATAGTCTTCTCCTTCTTCTTGAGCATATCCCTTGCATACAAGTATTTTCTTGTTCCTTACCATTGTGCCTTCTTGATTCAACTTATTCATGAAGACCCATTTGGTACCTATGACATTCTTGTGTTCCAGTCTGGGTACCAAGGACCATGTTGTATTCTTCTCTATTTGGTCTAACTCCTCTTGCATTGCCTTTATCTAGTCTTCATCGGTAAGTGCCTCTCTAGCGATCTTAGGCTCAAATTCTGAAATCATGCAAGAATTTTCTTTCACCTTTCTCCTTGTAAGTATTCTTGCATCTTTGTCCCCTATGATCTGCTTCAGATCATGATGTAGTCTTACATACCTAGGAATGGTCGTAGAAGGTTCCGCTTGCTTTTCCTCTTCTTTTTCTGCTTCATCTTCTTCTTCACCTATTGAAGCTTCTACTGGTATAGAAACACTAAGGTCTTTGCAGTGTTTGTCACTTGTTTCTTTCTTAACTGGCTCCCAAAAGGCTAAACCTGGTCCATCTTCCATTTGCTCGCTACCAGTTTCCTCAGGCTTCTCAAGGGATTCATCAACCCTGGCATTGATACTCTTAACAATCTTTTGAGTCCTACTCTTGTATCACTTGAGAGCTTTTCTTTTAGTGGAATATCCCAAAAATATTCCTTCATCACACTTAGCATCAAACTTACTCAGGTGCTCACCTCTCTTGATATAGCATTTACTCCTAAACACTTTGAAATAACTCACATTGGGAGTTCTCTCATTCCAGTACTCATAGGGGGTTTTCCCTTTACCTTTCTTAATGAGTATTTGGTTCATGGTATAGACTGCAGTGCTCATCGCTTCTCTCCAAAATATGTGAGAGACATTTCCTTGGATCAACATAGTTCTGGCTGCTTCAACCACACTCGTATTATTCTTTCTGCTATGTTGTTCTACTGTGGTGTCCTTGGGGCAGACAATTGCCTCTTAATCTCATTCTCCTCACAGTACTTATTGAATGCATAATAAGTGAATTCACCTCCTTTATCGGTCCTTAAGAATTTTATCCTTCTATCGCTCTCCTTCTCCACCAATGCCCTAAAGGCTTTGAACTTTCCAAATGCCTCAGATTTGTCTTTCAAGAATGTGACCCACATCATTCTTGAGAAATCATTCGTAAGAATCATGAAGTACCGATCTCCCTGAATCCTTCTAGTTTTCATTGGACCACACAAATCAGTGTGCACTAGATCAATTAAGTTCTCTAAGGAAAAAGACTTACCTTTGAATGTTGAGGAAGACATCTTCCCAAGTTGGCATTCTCTACACAAGGCATTCTCTAGTTTGTTCAGCAAAGGCAATCCTCTTACTGCCTTGATCTTACTAGCCTTTACAATATTGTCAAAATTTATATGAGAAATTCTCCTATGCCCTATCCAACTGTCATCAAATTTTTCCATCAAGCACTGACTAATCTTGGCATTCAGTTGAAACAAGTTTCCTCTGGTCTGCTTACCGATGGCAAAAATTTCACCACTCTTTCCAATTATTCTACAGACTCCAGCTTTGAATTCTAGTATGAGTCCTTTGTCTTTCAGTTGAGCAACACTCAAAATATTATGTTTAAGGCCTTCCACCCAATAGACATCATCCACACTGCTCTTTCCATTTAGTGAGATGCATCCTTTTCCTTTCACCATGCAAGGTACATCATTGCCAAACCGAACAACACCACCATCATATTGTTCAAGAGATAGAAACTTTCTCTGATCACCAGTCATGTGGTGAGAACACCCGCTATCAATGTTCCACTCATTAGAGTTGTCAATATGTGAGATAAGGGATTTTTGGTCAGACAACTCTTCCTTGACAGCCACAAACACTATGTCCTCATTCTCTTCATCATTAGATTCCTCATCAGTAACACCTCCATCCACTACAACAAGACAATTTCTCTTACCTACTCTTTTATACTTCCTAAACCTTTCTGGTTTATCTTTATTGTCATTGTTAGGATAGTTAACAACTATATGTCCTATCTTATTGCAGGAAAAATACTTTAGAGGAAGCTTACCTCTGTATTTTCTAGTGCCTTTTGGAAGTCTCTTGGAAAGAAGAGCTTCAAACTCCATCAAAATCTCCTCATCGTCCATATCTCTGCTTGGCCTAGATTCATAATTGGCACTGACCTCTTTTCCTTTCTTGGTTGGTGCAGAGGAAGCAGACACTCAAAAGGCTGACTCGGTCTTCTGAACACTACCATAATAGCCATTCAATTCATATGCAGTCAACCTTGTAATAATAGAGTCTAAAGATACCTTGGTTTTGTCGATAGACCTTAGCTCTTGAATAGCAGAAACTCTAATTGCATAAACTGGTCAAATTGATCTCATAACTTTACTGACAACAGTGGCATCATCAATTATTCCACCAGTGCTCTTGATCTATCCAACCACTATCTTGATTCTTATGCCATACTGCTGAATGGTCTATCCTTCAACCATCCTTATATCTTTAAACTTTCCTCTAAGGCTTTCTTCCTTAGCCTGCTTGACATGTTCATCACTGCCATAAATGGATTCCAGTTTGTCCCATACTTCTTTCGGATTGTCCTTATCTTCTACATCAATGAACTCTACATCGGACAAGCTGCTAATAAGGGCTTCCATGACTTGCCCATTTTCTTGTATCTCTCTTTTCTGATCATCGGTTAGAGTGCCAGAGGGGATTACATAGGCATTCTCAGCATAGTTCTAGTGTTGTGCATCCAAAATCTTGATATTGTAAAGTGGAAAATCGAACCCTAGGTGTTCCCCCACTCCATGGAGAGAGAAGGGAGGTCACTAGGGTTGACGGTTTTCACTTAGGAGAGACTTTACATTTAAAAGAGGGGTTAAAACCCATAAGATCCAATCCCACACAATGCAAGACTAGATTCTAAATGAGTTTCAAGGGTTAAGACATCAATGATACCCTTTTTTGTAAAGAATGTAGATAGAATGATTGAACTAGGAATGCATGTAAAGTAGGAAAGATTCACTTATAAATGGAGATAGAGACACAGGATCAAGCTACAGACCTGAAATTAGCAGTAAAATGTTGAGACGGTGCTGTTCTACAAATTTGAGCGAAAGTTGATGGGACGATGGCGCCCGAAGTGCACACGGTCCTCCGAAAAATCCGTGAAACGAAGGGGGATCTGTTCATCTCTGCACAAGGAATCCAGATCTTCAATTACAACCGCGTACCTACAACCTACACACAGAAAAGAGAGGACGATTGGGGGGTTAGGGATTAGGGGTTTGCCTTTAGGTCAAACCCTAGTTTTGGAATTAACCAAGAAATGAGAATGTTGTAAATATAAATGTTTGTAATGTAAACAAGTACTGATACCTTGTTGTAAGAATGTTTGTATTCTTACATGCGAAGGTGTAATGATGTTGTATTTTGTATGTTGTAGGTGATCTCCTCTTCAATGGTTGAATCCTTGTCTTTGAATGCAACACCTAACCTTGAATGGAGACTTAGAATACTCAATTGCTTGAAGGAATGCTTGAATACTTGAATGTTTGAATGTTCAAATGTTTGAATATTGCTTCCGCGTCTTGCTCTTGCTTACCTTCTTCCTCCCTTTCTAGGAGAGGAAAAGTAGTTTATATACTTGTCAATTAGGGTTAGGAGACTGATTTTTCTGACCTTAGGCCGACCTAGAAGCATTGTTTTCCGAATTGCAAACTTAAAGACCCGATGCCCAACAAGAGACCGGGCCCAAAATAGGGCAAGGGACTAGGGTGTTGGGCGCCATGGTCCCACCTCCCGGGACAGCAGGGTGCAAGGAAGGATCAGGCCAAGGTGCAGAAATATGCAGTTTTTGATGTCGTAAACAAGTTTCAGGGTCTCCATTCAGGTTCAACGTTGCGCTGCCATCATGAAGACCCAAATGCAGTCGAAATTGCAAGTGTCACAATTTTAGGACACTACATTTAGCCCCCACATTAGTAGGAGTATAAGCATACGCCCATACTTCTAGTAAAGTACAAGGAAACAACATTGACAAACTTTCACCACGTCAAGGAGGCAAGATACACCAAGGCCCCAGTGGACTAAGGATCTTACAACTTTGATTGATAGAGTAAAAGGGAAGATCATGAGGGAGAACCATGACTGTCAGTAGTAAGGTTCCCTCACTATGAGTCATGCAAGAAAAATACCAAAAATTTTCAAGGCAAAGCTAAATTTGCCAAAAAATTTTCAAGTATCTTGAAAAGATATGAACGAGGTGTATGCCCCCCTCTGTTAAAGCGATCACACATGCCTCATTGGGGGTGATTGCTTTAAGGTAGTGATACATATAAGAAATGAGAAGGGAAAGGAGCACGTTATCACAAGGATTTAGCCCCCAAGTGTGAGATAAACCCAAGGATAATAGACACAAAACACAAAGCACAAGGTGACTTCGCTTTCCTTGGGGTCAGTATGGTGTATGATAATTCATGTATATCATATGTATGTATGCATAATTATTCTTCATTCCCCAATCAAGGAAGGTCACCTAGAAGAAGGGAACACATGTGTCTTTTGAGTCAACATGAGAGAGACCAAGAGAGATCTCAATGCTTTGCATTGTCCTCAAGTAGACAACACTAAGGACAACGAATAGAAGAATGAGAATAACACATAGAAAGAAGTAACAAAAGAGATCAAGAGAGGAGGAGAGAGTCTGCTATGCTAATGAAACTAGTCTAGCACGTCATCCACCCCCCGATCTTGCTGATCAATATTTTGGGAAGGCAGGAAACACGCTAGAGGAGGAACATCTAGCACAGCAGATGGAGCTATCACAAGATCCAAACAAGGGCTATGTTCATGTTCCACGCCACGTTGTTCTTGTCTAGGAGCTAGGATAAGTGCTCTAGAAAATTTGTTAGATAAATGGTTATCAACATATTCATATTCACTATCAGAATGAAAAGAAGTAACATTTTCATCATGAATAACATTTTCATCTATATCATCATCAAGATTTATAAAAATAGGATCTTTAACTCGCACAGGATCAAGACCATCATGCATCTTATGTTTAGGAGATTTTGGCTCAATTTTCGGCTGAGGAGAAAATGGAATAATACTAGCTAAAGGTGTTTTTGGGGATTGCAAAGCTTGAGAAGCAGCTGCCTAAGCTCTAAGATGACGCTTTCATTGGCGTTCACGTGCAGAACGATTTCATCTAGTCTTAGTAGGAAGTTGAGAAGATTGAGGAGGAGGAATGTTCTCATCCTTATCACTTGGGTGTTTAGGTTGTGGTCTCTTAGGTTGAACAATAGGAGAAGAGGAAGGTCTCTTCTCTCCATAAGAGGAAGGAGGAGGAACTGCTCCATATAAAGGAGGAATATTTGGTTTAGGAAGGAGACCAAGTCCATCATGATGAGGAGGTATAGGTCTACTTTTAGGAAGTTTATTAGATATAGGCATAGTCACATTCATAGGGATGGGTTGGGAATCTTCTTGAGGGAAGACATTAGTTTTATCTTTCAAAGGAAGAACTTCCTTCTCAAGAACAATAGTAATATCAAGTTTGGGTGTTCTAGGTTCACTTAGAGATAGGATCATATCTTTTTTCCACTTTTGATAAGATTTGAAAAGATGATCACTTCACGGTGGAAGAGATTGGAATTGTTTAGGCCAAAAATAATCAATAGGAACGCTAGAAGTTCTTTCAGCTGGTTTAAAGAGACTATGATTGATAGTAACAACTTCACCATTATGGGGAAATTTCAAACACTTGTGAATAGGAGAAGCAATAGCTTTCATGGAAGATAGCCAAGGATAGCCTAGCTTCACACGAAATTGTTCGGACGATGGGATAATAGCAAAGTCCACATCAAGGGGTTTGTTATGGACCTCAATAGGTAATGTAATAGAACCAATTGTAGGAGAAGAAAATGCATCAAATAATCTCACAACCACATTTTTTTTGTCGTAGATCACTTGATTCAATTGCAAAGTAAAAAGAAATTCTTCAGTAATGACATTAACCATACAAGAAGGATCAATAAGCACTCCACGGCAAGGTGTATTCTTGACTTTTGCAACTATATATAGAGGACCATCAGGTGCCCTGATAGTTTCACTGGAATCAAATGTGATGGAAGGTTCTCTAGGGATTTTCTGCTACTCTACAAAGTTAATTACATTCGGAGTCATAGACACAAGACTATCAGGTGAGAAAGAGGAATCATTAGTCTCAATCACATTAGAGGTATGAGAAGGTAATGGAACAATAAAATTCTTAAGATTTTGGTTAGGAGGAGCTACAGATGTGTTGCCTTTATCATTTACACCAGAAACAAAGATAGTATTATTATCAATCAAATCTTGAATTTTACCCTTTAAAGCAAAACATTTTTCAGTATCATGCCCAGGTTGACGATGAAATTGACAAAAAGATTTGTTATCAAAATAGGGTGAATTAATCTTTGTAGGATCTATTTGCCTTATAGGAGGGAGGGTAAGAACATTTTGTTGCAATAACTTATTCATAATACTATGCAATGATTCATTCAAAGGAGTAAACCTTCTTTCTTTCTTGAAAAACTTAGAAATAGGAGGCACACCTGATGCTGCATTCACATTGTTGTTGATGACGTTTTCATTGAACCTAATGGACTCTCTATTCGGTTTAAATTTCCCAAATGGTTGTTGACTACTATCACCCTTATCACTCGGAGCCATAGGATTTGCTTGTTCCATTTGACTCACAGTCAGTTGATAATTGTGAAGAGTTGCACACAACTATTGGAAAGAAGTAAACTCAGAAAACTGAAGTTTTTCTCTAATATCTTTTTGTAAATTAGAAATAAAGATTCTTTGAATATCATTGTCAGGTACTGGAAAAGAAATTTGAGCATACAAATGCTTATATCTACCAATGAAATCAGTCACTTTCTCTTTAACACCTTGTTTACAATGCATTAAATCAATCAAAGTAACTTTAGGACTTATATTGTTTTGAAATTGTTGAATAAAAGAATTTGCAAGTTGTTGGAAAGAAGTAATAGAATAGGAAGGCAACAAGCAATACCATTGTAGGGCTTTATCTCTTAATGTTATAGTAAATAGTTTTGCAAGCAACCTTTGGTCATGAGCAAAATCAGTACATATTGTTTGAAAGGTCTTAACATGTGTTAGAGGATCACCTTTACCATTATAAAGCTCCAACTGCGGGATTTCAACATGCTTAGGGGGAATAGCTCGAACAATGTCAAGAGAAAGTGGGCTCACAACATCAAATGTGGGCACACTAAACTTAGATTGATTCATAGAGGCAATCTGTTGCTGTAAAGAAGAGACAGTTTGTGCAAGATTGTTAATGGTCGCTTCCGTCGAAGAGTTCATATTAGACATGTTAGATTGTGATGGAGGTATTATGTTATTGAAAGAATGTATTGATTGAGAGTAAGGTGGTGGGACACTATGATAGTTAGTCATAGGAGATGATTGGAAAGGAGGAACATTACAAGGAACACTCATTGAAGGAATGAATGAAGAAGTAGGATTGAATGAAGGAAGAGGGTTGATTGAAGAGGAAGGATTGCCCCCATGACTGGTGATCATAGGTGGAATGTCTTGTATTGAAGTAGTCATTATGTTTGATGTAAAAGTAGGTATACTAGCAATAGGAGTTGTCAAAGGAATAGAATGATTGACTTGAGTAGGAGGTTATGTATAACCTAAAGTTTTGGCACAACTCTTCATAGGCATCACATTCGAATCCACAATGTGTGCAATACTACGCAAAATATCAATTCCATTCTTATCACTTTGAACCATATGTTTTAGACCCTCAATTAATGAAAGAGCTTGACTATCAGGGTATTCTTGAGACATCCATTGTCGAAAATCATCAAATTGGTTATCCTATTTCGAAAGTTGTTCTATAGAAACCTCATGGAGAGCTTCTTCATCATTAAGAGGATTAGAGGAATTACCCATGTCCTCATTAAAAAGGCCATTCAAATTATGTTCCATCTCCTCAGTAATTAAACCTTAGAAAGACTTAATTCTAAGGCTTCATCTAACGGGAATAGTGTAAGTAGGGCTTATTGTTGTAAAACTCATGCACTAAAGAGAGGTAGCAAATTTCAATAAAATTAGCCAATCTCCTAGATTTAAGCTATTAAATACAATCAGGACAATCTCCCAAAATTTTGAAAAAAATATCAGGGACCGTGGCGAACGGAGTGCACACGGTCCTCGCAACTTTTTTTGAAATTTTCAGGGATGAAAGCTATGATGATTTTAAAGCTAATCTGAAAAAATTGAGTGATTTTACGATCTGTAGATAGGCCAAATTAAAGTTGCAATCTCAAAATTGAACCCTACCAAGATTGTTGAAAAATGCAAAATTTGAATTTTGAAATAGAGAGGGAAACTGAAATTTTGAATTTTAAGATTTTAGAGGGAATATTGAAAGCAATGCAAGCTTTGAAATTTAAAAGTTGACTCGATTTCATGCAAAATCCAAATTTGAAAGTGGAAATCAAAGTTGATGCAATTAAACACTTAATTTCAAAAGTCACAAATTGCAAGAATTTGAATAGAACACTGAAATTTCGAGTGAATGCCAACACACTTTTCAGATCTAGGACAGTAAGAAATACAATTTTAACACAAATTGCAATTTCAACAATTTTTGAATGATTATAAGCCTTTATCCAAGCAATCACTAGACCAACTTTGACTTTAATTTTGAAAGTGTTAGAATTGATAAAATCAGCCAAGATTCTAGATTTTAGCAGAAAAATACAGTAAGATCTAGCTCCCGAAATTTCAGAAAAAATGTCGGGGACAATGGCGCTCGGGGTGCACATGGTCCTCGCAACTTTTTTCAAAATTTTCAAGGATGAGAGATATTGTGATTTTGTTGCAGAATCCAAAGTTACAGCTGATTTGGAGGTGTTTTGATCAGTGAAATCATTGATTAAAGGTTGAATCAAGAAGGTTTTAAAAATTAGGGTTTTGACACCTAACCACTTAATTTTCAGAATTAAAGCACAAATAAGATTTGACAATTTGCAATAGAAGGGTAGATCTGAAACAAGCATTAACAATTAAACATTTCACAAGGTCAATTCGTCTCTGCACAAGGATTCCAGATCTTCAATTACAGCCGCGTACCTGCAACCTACACATAGAAAAGAGAGGACGATTGGGGGGTTAGGGATTAGGGGTTTGCCTTTAGGTCAAACCCCAGTTTTGGAATTAACCAAGAAATGAGAATGCTGTAAATGTAAATTTTTGTAATGTAAACAAGTACTGATACCTTGTTGTAAGAATGTTTGTATTCTTACATGCGAAGGTGTAATGATGTTGTATTTTGTATGTTGTAGGTGATCTCCTCTTCAATAGTTGAATCCTTGTCTTTGAATGCAACACCTAGCCTTGAATGGAGACTTAGAATACTCAATTGCTTGAAGGAATGCTTGAATACTTGAATGTTTGAATGTTTGAATGTTTGAATATTGCTTCCGTGTCTTGCTCTTGCTTACCTTCTTCCTCCCTTTCTAGGAGAGGAAAAGTAGTTTATAGACTTGTTAATTAGGGTTAGGAGACTGATTTTTCTGACCTTAGGCCAACCTAGAAGCATTGTTTTCCGAATTGCAAACTTAAAGACCCGATGCCCAACAAGAGACCGGGCCCAAAATAGGGCCAGGGACCAGGACGCTGGGCACCATGGTCCCACCTCCCGGGACAACAGGGTGCAAGGAAGGATCAGGCCAAGGTGCAGAAATATGCAGTTTTTGATGTCGTAAATAGGTTTCGGGGTCTCCATTCAGGTTCAACATTGTGCTGCCATCGTGAAGACCCAAATGCAGTCGAAATTGCAAGTGTCACAATTTTAGGATGCTACAGATATATATCTTCATCTTTTCCTTCCATATTTTAAAGTTGTTCTTTGTGAACTTAGGACATTCCCTCTCCATCATTGAAACATGATCTTTTGCCTCAAGGGGTTAAGCTTATATCACCAAGGACCTCGATGAGCTCTGATACCAATTGATGAAAAATGATGAACTAATAAGGTCCTAACTAGTACTGAGAGGGGGGGGTGAATCAGTACACACAAAAAAACTACTTCAACACTTTGTTGTATCAAAACACAGCTAACTGGTTGTCTTCACCACTGAACTTAACCATAGCTATATCGGTTAAACAAAAATACTTCAGACAACATTCAATAGATCTCAAACCTTAATAACTACTTCATTGATATAATCATGCATGTGTTGTACCAATAATACCACAACCATTTAACAATGCATGCATATCTAACTTAATCAAAACCACACAATCATCACATGAAAATCTCACAACCCATAACACACAGATTTTTAACATGGAAACCCAAATGGGAAAAACCACAATGGGAATGAGTACCCACAAGCTATTTGTGAACTCTTTTGAAGTCCACTCGGTTAGGAGCCTAGTCCGATTAAAGACTTTACAATAAAGGTCCTATTAGGAATTGATCCTGTTAGGGATCACCCGATTAAGGGATGGCTATATACCCTATTAAAGGTTGAAACCCTATTAAGATTTACCTCACTAGAGGATTTAAATAACTCAATAACCTTGAGCCACCAGGTTAGAGGATTTACAACAAAGCCTGTTAAAGCTACCCGGTAAAGGGATTTTCCTTCTATTGAAATGGTTAGAAGACAACAGGTAAAACACCAATATGATAATAGCACTTCTTGCTAAGGCAGATCCTTTTCAGTTCCTCTCTTCTGCAATCACACTCTGTAGATTCCTCACTCTGGTTTGGTAAGTATCAAATCTCCAACACGCGGACACAAATACAACTTTTGCCAACCACTACAATAACAAAACTCATTGACCTTATAGACAACAACTAGGTTGATAGAATAAACCCTAAACCCTAAATATTTCAGGTTTACACTTACAAGCAGTCCAATTCTGACCGTTCAAACAAATTACATAGAATGAAATGATCTAAAATAGATCTCAAGATATTTTGCATCATCCAATCTTCACCACATCTAAAAAATCAATAACCCATCACGCACTCTTCACACACCGCTAAAAAAAAATGTTCATTCCCAAGGTAGGCATTTAATGCATTCAATCTTCGCGTGCAAGAACCACAAAGAAATCCTTCATGTGCACACAAATGACGTGGAATCTTGATCCTTATCCTTATTCCTTAACTAACTGGTCACAAAACATCATCGGTTGCACCGCACAAGCCAAACCGGTAACCCTAGAGTTGAACTGAGACTACCAACCGATAGTCACACTTAGTGAACCCCGACACCAGTCCACTCTATCCCAGTTGACCATAACCACTTCTGATCTTCATACTGGTTCATATTGGTTCACCTGCTTGAGAACTTATTGACAACTTATTGACATCAATGACAACATACATTATCACTTCTTCATCATATGCCAACATCATATGTGTCCTAGATTGGAAGAAATAGTTTGTCAAATTTTGACAATTTTTTCGACTCAGGGCACTTGAGAGATCGCGCCAGTAGGGTATGACTCTCTATGTTCTGGCACTTTGGGATGCATGACATGGGAATGCCTAGCATAAACTTTCCCACCTAGATGCACTTGTGACGTCGGTTTGTGCACACGATGAATCAAATCAATTCTATCCAATCCTGCAACTTTGCATTGCATGCAATTGACAGTTTTCGCAACAGGCAAAAAAATGCTACCAATTCAAAATGGCTCTAAGTCATCAAAAATTGAGATAGGCCATTGTAGAGAAGCCTCACGTGACTCCACAAGTTCAAACAAATCGACCATATGTGTCCTAGATTGGAAGAAATAGTCTGTCAAATTTTGATAATTTTTGGGATTCATGGCACTTGAGAGATCGCGTTGGTAGGGTATGACTCTCGATGTTTGGGCACTTTGGGATGCATGACAGGGGCATGCCTAGCATAAAATTTCCCACCCAAACACACTCATGATGTCAGTTTGTGCACATGGCGAACCAAATCAATTATAGCCAATCCTGCAACTTTGCATTGCATGCAACTAACAGTTTTTGTAGCAAGCAAAAAAATGCTACCAATTGAAAATGGCTCCTTGTCGTCAAAAACTGAGATAGGCCATTGTAGAGGAGCCTCACACGACCGCACAGGTTCAAACAGATCAATCATATGTGTCTTGGATTGGAAGAAATAGTCCGTCAAATTTTGATTATTTTTTGGACTCAGGGCACTTGAGAGATCACCCCGGTAGGGTATTACTGTTGATGTTTTGATGCTTTGGGATGCATGATAGGGGAATGCCTAGCATAAACCTACCCACCCGGATGCACTCGTGATGTTGGTTTGTGCACATGGCAAACTGAATCAATTCTAGCCAATCCTACAACTTTGAGTTTCATGCAACTGATAGTTTTTGCAGCAGGCAAAAAAATGCTACGAATTGAAAATGGCTCCGAGTTGTCAAAAACTAAGATAAGAAATTGTAGAAGAGCCTCACGCAACCCTACAAGTTCAAACAGATCAATCATATGTGTCCTAGATTGGAAGAAACAATTCATCAAATTTTGACAATTTTTTGGACTTAGGGCACTTGAGAGATCGCCCTGGTAGGGTATGACTCTCAATGTTCTAACACTTTGGGATGCATGATAGGGGCATGCCTAGTGTAAACCTACCCACCTAGATGTGCTCATGATGTCGGTTTGTGCACATGGCAAACTGAATCAATTCTAGCCAATCCTGCAACTTTGCATTGCATGCAACTGACGGTTTTTGCAGTAGGTGAAAAAATGCTACCAATTGAAAATTTCTATGATTCATAAAAAACTGAGATAGCACATTGTAGAGGAGCCTCACGCGACCCCACAGGTTCAAATAGATTGATCATATGTGTCTTGGATTGGAAGAAATAGTCTGTCAAAGTTTGGCTAATTTTTGGACTCAATGCACTTGAGAGATCGCTCCGGTAGTGTATGACTCTCGATGTTCTGACACTTTGGGATGCATGACAAGAGAATTCCTAGCGTAAAATTGCCCACTCGGACACACTCGTGGTGTCGGTTTGTGCCCACGATGAACCGAATCAATTCTAGCCAATCCTGCAACTTTGCATTGCATGCAACTGACAGTTTTTGCAGCAGGCAAAAAAATGCTACCAATTGAAAATGGTTCTGAGTCATCAAAAATCAAGATAGGCCATTTTATAGGAGCCTCACGTGATTGCACAGGTTCAAACAGATCGATCATATGTGTCTTGGATTGGAAGAAACAGTCCGTCAAAGTTTGACAATTTTTTGGACTCAGTGCACTTGAGAGATCACCCCGGTAGGGTATGACTCTTGACGTTCTGGCGCTTGGGGATGCATGACAGGAGAATGCCTAGCATAAAACTACCCACCTAGATGCACTCGTGACGTCGGTTTGTGCACACAACAACCAAAATTTGACCATTGCGAGCGTGAGGGTTCTCTCGCACCAAACACATATTGTTGATTACATATGCAAATATTAATTTAAATTAATAAAAGGGCAGCCACCAAATACAACGAGTTTTGTAGGGTTAATTCAACATTTTAGAAATTTTATCAAATCATATTCCACAATTGCAATGTTTTATATCATATATTTTTGTTGTTTATATTCATATTGTTGATTACATAGGCAAATGATCAATGAAATTTATAAAAGGACAACCACAAAATACAACAAATACAAAATAATGAACTCAGTAAAAAATTTATTGGATTGAATATCAACATTTATATATATCAAAAAAAGGCATGTCTGCCAAGTCAATACAAGTAATACAAAAATATGGCATATGCCATCTCCAAATCAATATACAATAAAAATGTAAAATATATCTACATGTATTGGTCATTCTATGACCAAATCTATCACTATATGATCCTAAACTTGTGGTGGATCATCAAAATCAAGCCTCTTTGATGCAATACGTGGTTCTATAGATGGCTGCATAACCACAATTCAAAAGCCAGGTTAGAATTCTTTTGTAGAAAATAGTTCACAATTAATAACATAACTATGCATTTAATTATAATTCCTTTGCAATTCAAATGTATATTACCTCATCAGCTAATCTAGGAGCTAATGTCTTTGCTCTCCTCTCCTTGTCACTCTTAGGGGCTTTCTTGAGGACATACTTAAAAGGATCCACGTTATGGTCATACCGCGAAGGGGTCTATTGTAGATTAAATGTACAATTAATACAATTTACTAACATAAATATATCAAAAACACTTAAAAGCTATAATATAGAGAACAATGATGTACCCGTGCCTGAGATGTTTCTCCAATGGACTGAGGATGGCTCACCATCGATGGAGAAACTATCGCTATTACCTATACAAAAAATGATCAAAGATTAAATACAATTAATATAATGATAAGTATTGTAGGTTAAAAACAATTAATGTAATATATCAAACAAAAGTGTGTCGGATCCTAAGATGCTTTTCCAGTGCACGAAGGAGGGTTCACCATTGATGAAAGAGCTATCGATATTTCTTGTATGAAAAAATTATAAGATTATAATATATCACAAGTTCACATGTACACGTGCATATAATCATGAAATCAAGAAAATAAAGTAGAGATACATACCTCTGCCCTCTCTTGATCCACGGGTGAATCAAGTGCATTCAACAAATCCACATAGCTCAATGACTGTTGTACATGTAAAATAGACAAAAAACACTAATCAATCTACAAACCCCAACTAATACTTGATTTCAACATTTTCAAACAATTGTACAACTAAAAAAGTGTTCAATTACCTTCTTCCCACGTTTTGGCGTCTTTGAGGAATTCTTTTTCTTAGGATGAGCCCTAGATGCGGAGGGGGTACCCTAAAAAAAAAAAAATTAACATTAGATATTAGTACAGATAATATATTAAACATAATTTTAAAAATCTAAAATGAAATGACTTGCATATTCCATCAAAACAATACATAAAAAGGGTTGTACAAAATATGATACTGTATAGCCTTGTAGGCCAAAATCGATCGCTGAGAGCGTGATGTCATCAATCTGGGGCATTTGGTCCCCTGTCAACACCTACAAACCAAAAAATGGACCAAGCATTAAAGATAGTTAGTATATCTTGTATTTTTTTTGAATTTAAAGTGTACTATTCTATTTTAACATGTTACAAAATTTATACCTCAGGCATCGAAGTTGCAGCTTTAGTAACTGGGGGAGGAGTATGGGATACCATTGTTGCATCCTAAAATGCATATTATTTGTCTCAATTTAAATCAATGTGTAAATGAAAATTCATTTATGTAATTACAAATTTAAAGTGACTGATAAATAAAATGCTATGAATTCAAATCAACATACCTGTGTCTATTGTTGATGGGCAAACACCATGTCCATCAACTCATCTGTCATTGCAAAATATTCAGTCATGCAGGCCTGACATCTACTCCCGCAAATCATGCACAGATGAGATGTGGATCCATTTGCACCAGCCACATCATCTATCCCCAAGCAACTGACACACATATGCTGGTTGGGCTCTCTATCACCACTTGGAGAAACTAATGGCTCATCATCTAGTACAATAGGGTGTGCTAATGACGTCCCATGCTGGATGATGGTACTAGTCAATGTTGTGACTACTTGAAGAGTCTGTAGCTCCATAGACTATTTCAGCTCTACTGGGATAGCTTGATGTACCTTGGGTTTGCATGCTAGGGGGTGACAACTCTCCGTGGGTAATCACCTACGGGCTCTAGGTCTATCCTGGCCAGAGACACCACCTCTACAATGGAACTCTCTCATGTCAAAATAGTTTGGCCACACATTGAGCACAAATTCACAGTATACTTTTCTCAAAAAATACAATGGCACCTCATAATTATTACAAGGTGCTCATCATCTAGTACAATAGGGTGTGCTAATGACATCCCATACTGGATGATGGTACTAGTCAACGTTGTGACCACCTGAAGAGTCTATAGCTCCATAGACTCTTTTAGCTCTACTGGGATAGCTTGGTGTACCTTGGGTTTGCATGCTAGGGGGTGACAACTCTCCGTGGGTAATCGCCTACGGGCTCCAGGTCTATCTTGGCCAGAGCCACCACCTCTACAATGGAACTCTCTCATGTCAAAATAGTTTGGCCGCACATTGAGCACAAACTCACAGTATACTTTTCTCAAAAAATACAATGGCACCTCATAATTATTACAAGGTGGATCATCAAAGACCATCCACCACCTCTGCCAAAAAAGATTCTTCATCTGCACATTGGTAGACCAATGTATGGGAAACCTCTTTGCATTAAGAGGTAACGCCTGACCAGTTTTGGGATCAACAAAAAGGGCACATATTTCTTGTTTACTAATATTTTTCTTTTTGACTCCCTCGTATGATAGCCCATCAACATAGAATTGATGAAACCTATCCCTAAAGTTTCCCCATTTGGTAATTTGTGTGGAAACAACTATGGCACCACTAGCTAATGTTTCTAGGCTAGTCGCGAGGGATTGATGATGCTCAAGTTCGGATGTTTTTGATTTATCAATCTTGTATTTCAGGTGTGCGGTCAAAAGGAGGAATTGGGAGTGTATCTTGTGGGTTTTCAGGAGGTGCATTTGGTTGTTCTTGGTGTGGATTAGAAGAATCTAGTTTTTGAAACAAAAAATGAAAAAACCTAATCAAAGTTAATGAAACTAAATTAAAAATGTAAAACAAATTGAACAAACGGGGAAGAAAGACAAAAATTTAAAAAAACTGACCTTGATCCAGTGTCTGGAGGAGAAATCTAGCACCCCATTCGTGGTTTAGGAGAGACAATGAAGAAAAAACAAAATAAAAATGCACCTTTCATGGGAAAATAAGACCCAGTTTTTAAAAAAAATAAAAATTGATAGGTACCATGTACGCGGTTCTTTAGGGATTATTAGCGTGTACGTTCTCATTTTCCTATAATTAGCACGTACGTGCTCATTTTCCTAGAGGTAGCACATATGCACTACTTTTCCTAAAAGCAGCACATACGCGCTACCTTCTCTAGACTCGGCAACAACAAACCTAAGTGCGTACGCAGTCATTTCAAATTTTAGAACCGCATACGCACTGCTTGTTTTTCCATGTTTTTTTTGGGTGGTGTCCACTTTTCTGACAACCATCTTTGTGCACATACCCAATGGAGGATGTGTATT
The DNA here is from genome assembly GCF_030272615.1 of Cryptomeria japonica. Lineage (NCBI taxonomy): Eukaryota > Viridiplantae > Streptophyta > Pinopsida > Cupressales > Cupressaceae > Cryptomeria > Cryptomeria japonica. The sequence goes on from NC_081414.1 coordinate 907,567,827, forward strand.
GACTCTAGAGCAATAAACAAGATCATTGTAAAGTATAGATTTCCTTTGCCTAGGATGGATGACATAATGGATTGTTTAAGTGGAGCCAAATATTACACAAAGATTGACTTGAAAAGTGGATACCATCAGATCAGAATCAGAGAAGGAGATGAGTGGAAGACAACATTTAAGACAAATGAAGGACAGTATGAATGGTTGGAGATACCTTTTGGACTGACTAATGCACAAGTACTTTCACGAGGTTGATGAATGAGATATTGAAGAAATTCTTGGGTAAGTTTGTTATTATGTACTTATATGACATCTTGATTTTCAGTAAGACAAAAGAACATATGTTGCATATGAGACAAGTTTTGCAGAGGTTGAGAGAGGAGAAGTTGTTGATAAATATTAAGAAGTGCAATTTCATGAAGGAAGAGTTAGAGTATTTGGGATTTGTGATATCTGCAGATGGACTGAAGATGGATCCTGAGAAGGTAAGAGAAATTATTGAATGGACTACACAAGAAATCATTGGAGAGGTAAGATCATTTCATGGATTGGCTTGTTTCTACTATAAGATCATTAAAAAATTTAGTTCAATTTGTAGCCCTATGACAAAACAAATGAGAGGAGACAGGAAGGATTTTAAGTGGACATCTGGAGCAAATAAGAGTTTTGAGTTATTGAAGCAAAAAGTGATAGAACAACCTGTGTTGGATTTACCTGATTTTAGCAAGGTATTTCAAGTGGATTGTGATACAATTGGGAATACAATTGGAGCAGTATTAAGTCAGGAGGGAAGACTAGTAGCTTATTTCAATGAAAAACTAAATAATACCAGAAGGAGATATTATGTGTATGATCAAGAGTTTTATACAATAATTCAAGCATTGCAAAAGTGGAGACATTATTTACTAGCTAAGGAGTTTGTGCTGTATACCAATCATCAAGTTTTGCAATATTTGAATAGTCAAGATCAATTGAATCAAAGACACACGAGATGGGTGGAGTTCTTGCAGATTTATACTTCTATTTTGAAGCATATAAGTGGTAAGTCAAATAGAGTTGTTGATTCCTTGAGTAGAAGGAGAAACTTGTTGACAGAGATGAGAGTGGAAGTATTGGGTTTTGAGGAATTGAAGAACTTGTATGAGAATGATCCTGATTTTGCAGAACCTTGGAGGTCTTGCATAGAGCTTGTTGTCGTGGATAGGAGTAATGGCTAGATTATTTCATTCAACACACTAGTACATTCGGGTCAAAATTTCGATGGCAAATCGTCGGAATTCCAACACAATTTTGTCACACTACCAACAAAAAAAATTGTCGAAAACTTTGTGTCGGAAGTTCCAACAATCCTTGTGGTCGTTGCAATTTTGACATCACCTCCAACCTTTCCGATGGCCGCCATGGATGCTCATACCCCGAAAGAATACCATCGTGATCTCGGCCTATCGTTGGAATTCTGACTCCAAAGGGTAAAATTTTGACAGAGGAGTGTCGTCAGATGCATAGCATCCTCGTTGGAACTCTCCTAGAGGCCGTCATATAGGTGAGTTCCGATGAGGATGCTGTGCATCCGACAACACTCCTTTGTCAGAATTTTACCCTTTGGAGTCAGAATTCCGACGATAGGCCGATTTTTTGGAAATTTTTTTTTATAGAAAAAGATTGACATTGGTATCTCTCTTCTGTCTCTCTTCTCTATCCCTCTCTACTATCTCTCTTCTCTCTCCCCTCTCTAGGTCTCTTTCTCCATCCCTCTCTTCTTCTCTCCCTCTCTACTTCTCTTTCTCTACCCTCTCCAGGTCATTATCTCTTCCTCTCACCCTCTCTCTCTCTCTCACCTCTATAGGTCTCACCTTCCATTCCTCCATCATTACCCATGTTGTCAAGTTGCAAGATATTTCCCAAAGTACTTGGTTGATAGGGTTGATTTGCTTAAGTGTTGGAGTCGGAGTTAGATGAGACCCGCATGATTAAGCTATATCAAGTGATCAAGTCACCAAGATCTCAATTGTAAACATGACTAGGTTCTAGGGTTTTAGGGTAGCATAGGTCAAGATTGAGGTATGGTGGTCAAGAATTACCTTCCAATGACAAAAGACATCCAAATGATGAAGAATGAAGGTGATGAACTCATAGAAGTTTGGAGGATATAATTTGACTAAGTTAAAATTTTGTTTAAGTCATGGTCATGATACTAGCTTGCTAATCAAGAGCAATTTGTGCGAATGAACCCTAGAAATGTGCCCATGCTAGAGAAGCAAGAATTCCAATAAAACCTAAGGCAATGCTAGTAAGGGGTCAAAATTAAAGAATTAGGGTACAAAAAACAAAATTTGGCTAAGTCGAGATGTTTCTCAAGGATGACCTAAATCATGGAGTGTAAATCAATCATGAAACATGAGAATGGATAGGTCTTGACCCAAGCAATGTAAGTCCCCCTTGTGATTCCAGTAGATATCACATCACAATCATTGATTCTATCTACAATATAAAGTCAAGACTTGACTATTGGAATCTTGGAGTCATCCCATTTGATCACGTAGTTTAGCACTTGGGAGGATTTTGTTCAAGAGAGGATAGAATACTTATTATTTTATTTTGTGTTGCATAGTGCATAAAAAACACATCAACAAAAACCATTGAAAGGTTTGGTTAAATCCTTCGAATCACAATCTCTACGAGAAGCTATCAAGAGTGCCCAGAATTTGGAAACTTTAGTATCCAAGAACACAATTCATAAGGCACCACTTTTAGAGCAACCAAAGAAGCCTATCAATGTAATATTTTATTTTCCTTGGATATGTTTTATCCTAAGTGTGATATTCCACTATTAAAAAGCTTAATAAGGTAATATTTTTACTTAGGTAGAATAAGATAATGAGTTGCACATTCTCCTTCTTTGATTGAGATTCTACTTTTTCCTTGTCACAAATTTGGAAACTTGGATAAGCAATTTCTTTTTTTGGTTTTCTACCTCTTCATGATCCTCATGGATTTGGAATCTTGGAAGCTATATATTGTAGGTTTTTTCTCGATTAACATATCAAATGAAACTATTGTGAACTTTCATATCTTAACATACCAAGGGCTTAAGTTTGGGGATGACAGGGGGATAATGAAGGGGGCAGGGTGGGATGCAAATATATATACAACTTAAAAAATTAATTATAAAAGGATGTGTATAGAATAAGTATAACAACTGTAAATAAAACTTTGCCACACTATGTAAATTTTACAATAAACATTAAAAATATGTCAATGATTGCATTGAAATTTGAACATTAACGATGGTGGTAGAGTTTTGGAACTTTGGGAACAAACTAAGAATAAGTATAAGAATTGCAGCTGAAACTTTGGCATACTAAGTGTTTAAACTAGTCAACATAAAAAAATGGAAACAATTGCATTAACAATAAGAATGGTGGGTAGAGGTTTGGGGTCAATGGGTAGTGACCCTTGTGGGGGGTTTGGGGCAGAGCCCCCATCAAGGTTAGGGGGCATTGCCAAACCTTTAATACAGATGACATTTTCACAATAATTTCACTATTTTTGTTTAGAATTGGAGTTTATAATTGGGGGCCATGGGAGACTCATAAGCATCCTCAAGATTGTCAAGAGACTCCTTGGAGTCCCTAGGTTGTCCCTAAGTGGTGCGGCAAGGGGATGTTTCCCCTAAGTATTGCATCCTGAAAAAATAGGGATTTTGGAGGGGGGGAAGGGGTCCCCATGTTTCCATGTTTTCAAAAGATTCTAAGTTTTTTTTTATCTTGTCATAACAAAATATACTCCTCTTGCATCCTTGGATGATTTGAAAATTGAAAACAATTTGACAAGAAAAAACTAACTTCTAAAGTTTAGACTTAGTTTTCTTTTTTTATCCAAGTCACTACAACATTTCAATGATCAAAGTAGCTTTTTTTTGGTGGTTTCGAAGCATCCAAAAGGCTTGAGAAATTCAATATTATCTTTCATTCCACCAAAATTGGAGATCAAGAAGCATGCTCACAAACAAGGAATTGTTTGTAACTTAAGGCAATCAACTAGTTTTTGGGGCATTTTCAGGTCTAAAGAACCTACCATTGTGTCAAAAAGGCCCATAAGACCCCATTTTCATCTAAAACTTGTCTCTTTTGGTCGTAGAAGCATTTAAGGAAAAAAAAAATCACACAACCAATGATATGCCTATACCATACATATTTGAGTTAAAATAAAAATAAAAAATTGACAAGGTTTGGAGACCATTGAACAATTTGGGAGATTGCTAATACATACACTCAATTTATAAAGTCTTAATTTGATGTACTTAATCTTCGAGAGGCCTATACAAAAGCATTTTGTAATTGCGAACTAAGATAAATTTCCATTTTTGGCAGTTTTCATCATGGATTATGGTATTAAATCCCGACATTCTATTGTCAAGATAAATTCAGAGAACCATTTGTACTCGAAACAAGGGATAGTGAAGAATTACATTATGTAGGATCTCCTACCCTATCTCATTGAATTCATTCCTACACCAAGTGACTATGAACAAAAGTGTAGGTATTTAACAACAATGACATGGTCCATGGACTAGTGATCCTCCTCTTGATACTCCATGTACAAATGAGAACATCTCTTAGACACGTTGCTACTTCAGAATTAAAAGTTGCTTCTTCTAGAACTTTCCATGATTCTTTGCAGTAGGATTATATGTCTTCTAGATTCACTTGGCCACTAGGACACATTCCTATCAAGCATCTTCACTTTTTTGAAAAGTAGACCACATTTTAGATCTAGATGACACCATAATGACTTTGATTTCCTCTTGCAAGATATTCCTCCATCATGTATTGCTTCATCGAAGTTCAAATTTGCTTCTTCAAGGGCTCTTAATGATTCTCTATATAGGATTCTTCGTGTCTATGAGATCCACTTCATTGGGAGGCCTACTTAAACATTTCACATCTGTTTGTGGACTCTCACGTTTCAAATATTGATGAAACAATTGAGAATATTTGTCTTCTCATTGATGAAAATGCCCATCAAGTTACATCATCTCCCATTGTAAATTCACTTGTTCTATCCCCACCATATCATGCAACATGACACATTCTATTTCACATTAATTAAGGTCTCACACTTTAATGATTGTAGTCCCTGAATCTTCTATGGAACAATCACAGCTTAACATCAACATCAAGACACATGGAGGGAATAGCAATGCTGGTTCCTCTGGGTCTGAATCCACTGTAGCTTGAGGACAAACATCTGATGATGAGGATGGAAGATAGGATGGGGACAAACATCTGATGGGAGTGATGGAGGGAATAGCAGAGGGAACAACGTTTGTAGGGGGAAATTTGAATTCGAGAAATGGAGGGAACATCAATGCTGGTTCCTCTGGGTCTAAATCAACTGCAGCTCAAGGATAAACATCTAATGATGAGGATGGAAGACAGGATGGGGACCCATGAACATGGGACCCTCCTCCTGATCCTAAAAAATTAAAAAATATGCAAGATTCTTGCCCCGAGGCGGTGCAGGTTGATACAGGAAATACCAAAGAGGGGTGAATACCTAAACCATGGAATAGCCTCTTCGCTAGACATGCCCCTGGTAAACTGACTGGTAAATCTTCTCTCCCTTTTGTGAAAGATATATCAGACAATAGAATAGGTAAACTTAAGATTGAGGTTCCTGATTTGGTTATTGACCGTAGCATTTCTTTAATGACTCTTCCTCTGGTGGGGAAATTTTTCTGACCCCGACCTAATATTGAGGATGTTAGATCCTTTGTTAAAAGAAAATGGAGAATGAAAGGACAGGCTGAAGTTTCTGCCTTGCCACGGGGTTTTTTTGTGTTCTCTTTTTCATGCGGGGAAGATTTGGAAGTAGTTCTAAGTGGAGGCCCCTGGATGTTTGGTAAATCATCTCTTTCTATTAGAAAATGGACCCCTAACATGGAACTACCATTGGAATACTGGGTGGAGGATGTTTTTTCAGGAATTGCTAATTCCTTTGGGGAGCTTATTGCGATAGACCCAATGACTGCAGCTCGCAAGAGACTAGTGTATGCATGCATCTGCATCAACATATCACAGAATATGGATCTCCCAAGTTCTATTGATATAAACTCCAAACTTGGGTTATGGGAACAAGCCATTGAATTTGAATCTCTCCCTTTTGTGTGTTTTTCTTGCAAAAAAGTAGGTCACTAGGCTAAGGCTTGCCCCAGCAACCCTAAAAGACCTATGATTAAAGAAAAAAATATTAATAAACCAGTTTGGAAAGAAAAAAATAACAACAAAGTCTGCAATAAGTTAGAAGAAAAAAGTGGAAATCTGATTCCAGTAAATTAGGAAAATGACTCCAATGACCTTACTAAAGACCCTGCCATGAAGAGGAACAAGAAGAATGAAACCAAGGAATTTGAGATCAAAATAGGAAATACCTTTGAAGCCCTTCAGTTACAAGAGAAGGAGAATAAAATTAGTACAGAGACACTTGAGGATGGTGAGATTGAGGATATCACTGACTCTCATCATGAGGAACTATATGAACCCATATCAGAGAAAGAAGAACCCTGCTTAGGGAAAGAGCTTCAGGAACAGGAAATAGATATGAGAAGAAGCAATAAGTTTGGATTTCCACAAGCAAACTTAAATGCTTTATTCTAGAACATAGAAGTAAATATGACCACTTCACCCCGGAAAAGAGAAAAGCTATGGAGCAACACACAAGATGAATCCAGGGCAGAACAACAAGAAGAAAACACAACAGAAAATGGAAAGAAAATTAAGACCAAGAAGACAGGAGGTCCTAATGGAGTAAAAACTAGAACCAGATCTAAGGCAGATTTTGGGGCCTCAAGATCCCCACCAGGATGCAAAACCATGAAATGGCATAGGGACCAAGAGAGTAAACAAAACATAGCTGATGGAAGGCAGAGAACTATCAAGGAGTCCTGCCCCCAGGCTTCTAAATGAAAGTAATATCATGGAACATCAGAGGCCTAAACGGTCTCAATAAACAGGATATATTAAGGAATCTTATTCGAGATCAAAATCCGGATATTATCCTGATTTAGGAAACTAAAATGAGTAAAGAGAAAGTGGAGAAACTAAAGTTTTTTAAAAATGGGGGAGTCTATGGTAGTAGCTCGAATGGAGCCCCTAGAGGGGTTGCAATATTCAGGAATAAAAGCCCAAACTCTGGAGATATGATAGATGAGGATGGCAATATTCTATCCCTAAAAGCTAGAAATATTTTTGATGAAAAGGAATTTGTTATAACTAATATCTATGCCCCTAATTCCAAATATGCTAGAAGTAAATTCTGGGAAAAAGTTTAGCAAAAAAGGAAAAAATTCTCTATGAATAGTTGGGTTGTTATGGGAGATTTCAATACTCCTCTGCAAGACAGAGAAAAATTTGGAGGTAGTCAAGCTCAACCAGAAAGCAGATCCGACTTGATGGACTTTATCAATGACAATGCTCTCATTGACTTGGATCTCAACGGAGCCTCCTATACTTGGTCAAACCGAAGAGATGGTGATGATCTTATCCAGGTAAGACTTGATAGAGCTCTTCTATCTAATGATTGGATTCTTTCTCATAGTTTTTCCCTTTCTGTTATTAATAGAATTGGGTCAGATCATTATCCCATTTCCTTTGTTGTTGAGAACTCTAAGCATAAACAAAGATTCCCTTTTCACTTTGAAAAGATGTGGATATCCCACCCCAATCTTGAAAATTCCATTGTTGAATGGTGGAATCTTGATATTAATGGAACAACTATGTATAAAGTTGCCAAAAAACTTAAATATGTCAAAACCAATATTAAGGCTTGGAACAAGAAGGTCTTTGGTGATATTTTTGATTCAAAGAAAAAATTAAAGGAGGAACTGGACCAGATTCAAATTTCCATCCAGAAAGAAGGCTACAAAAAGTATTCCAAAGCCATGGAAGATAAGGTCCTTGACAACATTCACACCATTATTTCTAGGGAAGAAATATATTGGAGACAGAGATCTAGGGCTATATGGCTAAAGGCAGGGGACAAAAACACTAAGTTTTTCCATATGACTTCCCTAAAAGATAAGGCAGCAAATAGAATCACAAAGCTAACTATTGAGAACATCACTCTGCTTAATAAGGATGATATCAGGGATGAAGCTATTAGATTCTTCATGCAGCTTCTATCTAGTAATGAGGATCTTGATCAGACCCATCAACTCAATCTAGTTAATAATATTCCTAAAATTATAAGCTCTATTCAGAATAAGACCCTTGCTGCCATCCCGTCTGCTGAAGAAATCAAAAAAGTTGTCTTCTCTTTTCAAGGGGATAAAGCTCCGGGCCCTGATGGATTCCCAATGTTTTTCTTTCAAAAAATTTGGAATATTGTGGGGAAGGATACGGTTAATGCGGTGAAAGAATTTTTTGGATCCAGAAGAATCCTTAAGGATTTGAACTCCACTTTTATTGCCTTAATCCCCAAAGTTGCTGGGGCAGATTCTATGGGCAAATTTAGGCCTATTAGCTTATGCAACTCATTCTATAAAATAATATCCAAAGTGTTGACTACTAGAATTTTGGCGGTTCTTCCCTTCATCATATTTGAAGAGCAAAAAGGCTTTGTTACTGGTAGACAGATTTTTGATTCAATCATTCTTGTTCATGAGAACATTCACTCTCTCAGTGTTGCTAAGAAAGAAGGTTTCTTGATAAAGTTGGATTTGGCAAAGGCTTATGATAGAGTTGAATGGGATGTTCTATTTAAAATCATGGGGGCTTTTGGTTTTGATGATAAGGTTATCAAAATAATCAGAGAACTAATCACTACTCCTATGTTCTCTATTTTGGTTAATGGATCTCCTACAAAAAAATTTAAAAATTCTAGAGAGCTAAGACAAGGAGACCCCATATCTCCTATCCTTTTTACCATTCTAGCTGAAAGTATGAGTAGAATGATTCATAAATTGAAACAAAGCAAAACTATCAAAGGTCTTCAACCTTCCTCTGCCAATGTGTTTTGCACTCATCAACAGTTTGTTGATGATACTATCATCATGGGATATTCTTCAGTCAAGGAGGCTAAAGCCTTCAAAACAGCTCTCAACTCCTATGCTTTGGCAACTGGTCAGCTAGTTAATTGGGACAAATCAGCTATGCACTTTCTCAATACTCCCATCATAAGACAACAGAAAATTGCCAATATTATTGGATGCAAAGTGGAATCGCTGCCTTCCACCTACCTAGGTCTTCCTTTAGGGTTGGCTCCCCCAAATTCCTTCTAGAATATGATCATTGATAAAATTAATGTAAAGCGGAAAAATTGAACCCTAGTCGTTCTCCCCTCCCCAACTCCGAGGAGAGAGAAGGAAGAGTCCCTAGGGTTGATGGTTTTCACTTAGGAGAGACTTTACATTCAAAAGAGGGGTTGAAACCCATGAGATCCAATCCCACGTAATGCAAGATTAGATTCTAAATGTGTTTCAAGGGTTAAGACATCAAGGATACCCTCTTTTGTAAAGAAATGTGGAAAGAATGATTGAACTAGGAATGCATGAAAAGTAGGAAAGATTCACTTATAAAAAGAGATAGGAATATGATATGAAGCTACGGACCTGGAATTAGCAGTAAAATGTTGAGACAGTGCTGTTCTGCAAATTTGAGCGAAAGTTGACGGGACGATGGTGCCCGGCGTACACACGGTCCTCCGAAAAATCCGCGAAACGAAGGTGGATCTGTTCGTCTCTACACAAGGATTCCAGATCTTCAATTACAGCCGCATACCTGCAACCTACACACAGAAAAGAGAGGACGATTGGGGGGTTAGGGATGAGGGGTTTGCCTTTAGGTCAAACCCCGGTTTTGGAATTAACCAAGAAATGAGAATGCTGTAAATGTAAATGTTTGTAATGTAAACAAGTACTGATACCTTGTTGTAAGAATGTTTGTATTCTTACATGCGAAGGTGTAATGTATGTAATATGTAATGTGTCGTATGTGATCTCCTCTTCAATGGTTGAATCCTTGTCTTGAATGCAACACTTAGCCTTGAATGGAGACCTAGAATGCTCAATTGCTTGAAGGAATGCTTGAATGCTTGAATGTTTGAATGCTTGAATATTGCTTTCATGCCTTGCTCACATATGTCCTCCTCCTTTTCATCTACCAAAATGGGAGAGGAAATGTAGTTTATATACTTGTCAATTAGGGCTGATAGACTGATTTTCCCGACCTTAGGCCGACCAGGAAATGTTATTTTCCAATTTGCAAACAAAAAGACCCGAAGTCCCATAGGAGACCAGGCCCAAAAATAGGGCCAGGGACCAGGGCGCTGGGCGTCATGGTCCTGGGGGACTAGGGCGCTGGGCGCCCTAGTCCTGAAGGACCAGGGCACTGGGTGCCATGGTCCCACCTCCAGGGACAGTAGGGTGCAAGGAGGATCAGGCCAAGGTGCTGAGAAATGCAGTTTTTGGTGTCATGAACAAGTTTCAAGGTCTCCATTCAGGTTCCGTGTTGCATCGCCATCGTGAAGACCCAAATGCAGTCAAAATTGCAAGTGTCACAATTTTAGGATGCTACATTTAGCCCCCACTTTAGCGGGAGTATAAGCGTACACCAATACTTCCGGTAAAGTACATGGAAACAACATTGAAAGACTTTCATCACGTCAAGGAGGCAAGATACACCAAGCCCCCAGTGGACTAAGGATCTTATGACTTCAATTGACAAAGTAAAAGGGAAGATCACGAGGGAGAACCATGACTGTCAGTAGTAAGGTTCCCTCACTATGAGTCATGCAAGAAAGATATCAAAAATTTTCAAGGCAAAGCTAAATTTGACAAGAAATTTTCAAGTATCTTGAAAAGATATGAACGGGATGTATGCCCCCCTACATTAAAGCGATCGCACACGCCTTACCGGGGGTGATTGCTTTAAGGTAGTGATACATATAAGAAATGAGAAAGGAGCACGTTATCACAAGGATTTAGCCCCCAAGTGTGAGATAAGCCCAAGGATAATAGACACAAAACACAAAGCACAAGGTGACTTCGCTTTCCTCGGGGTCAGTATGTTGTATGATAATTCATATATATCATATGTATGTATGCATAATTGTTCTTCATTCCCCAATCAAGGAAGGTCACTTAGAAGAAGGGAACACATGTGTCTTTTGAGTCAACATGAGAGAGACCAAGAGATCTCAATGCTTTGCATCATCCTCAAGTAGACAACACTAAGGACAACAAATAGAAGAATGAGAATAACACATAGAAGAAGATCAAGAGAGGAGGAGAGAATCTGCTATGCTAATGAACAAGTCTAGCACGTCATCTACCCCCCGATCTTGCTGATCAGTATTTCGGGAACCCAGGAAACACACTAGAGGAGGAACATCCAACACTGCAGATGGAGCTATCACAAGATCCAAACAAGGGCTATGTTCATGTCCCAAGCCATGGTGTTCTTGTCTAGGAGCTAGGATAAGTGCTTTAGAAAATGCGTTAGATAAATGGTTATCAACATCAACATATTCATATTCACTATCAGAATGAACAGGAGTAACATTTTCATCATGAATAACATTTTCATCTATATCATCATCAAGATTTATAAAAATAGGATCTTTAACTCACACAGGATCAAGACCATCATGCATCTTATGTTTAGGAGATTTCGGCTCAATCGTCGGCTGAGGAGAAAATGGAATAATACTGGTTGAAGGTGTTTTTGGGGATTGCAAAGTTTGAGAAGCAGCTACCTAAGCTCTAAGATGACGCTTTCGTCGGTGTTCACGTGCAGAACGATTTCGTCTAGTCTTAGTAGGAAGTTGAGAAGATTGAGGAGGTGAAATGTTCTCATCCTTATCACTTGGGTGTTTAGGTTGTGGTCTCTTAGGCTGAACAATAGGAGAAGAGGAAGCTCTCTTCTCTCCATAAGAGGAAGGAGGAGGAACTGCTCCATATAAGGGAGGAATATTTGGTTTAGGAAGGAGACCAAGCCCATCATGACGAGGAGGTATAGGTCTACTTTTAGGAAGTTTATTAGATATAGGCATAGTCATATCCATAGGAATGGGCTGGGAATCTTCTTGAGGAAAGACATTAGTTTTATCTTTCAAAGGAAGAACTTCCTTCTCGAGAATGATAGGAATGTCAAGTTTGGGTGTTCTAGGTTCACTTAGAGAAAGGATCATATCTTTTTTCCACTTTTGATAAGATTTGAAAAGATGATCACTTTGCGGAGGAAGAGATTGGAATTGTTTAGGCCAAAAGTAATCAATAGGAACACTAGAAGTTCTTTCAGCTGGTTTAAAGAGACTATGATTAATAGTAACAACTTCACCATTATGGGGAAATTTCAAACACTTGTGAATAGGAGAAGCAATAGCTTTCATGGAAGATAGCCAAGGATAGCCTAGCTTCACACAAAATTGTTTAGATGATGGAATAATAGCAAAGTCCACATCAAGGGATTTGTTATGGACCTCAATAGGTAATGTAATAGAACCAATTGCAGGAGAAGAAAATGCATCAAATAATTTCACAACCATATTTATTTCATCATAGATTACTTGATTCAATTGCAAAGTAAAAAGAAATTCTTCAGTAATGACATTAACCATACAAGAAGGATCAATAAGCACTCCACGGCAAGGTGTATTCTTGACTTTTGCAACTATGTATAAAGGACCATCAAGTGCCCTGATAGTTTCACTGGAATCAAATGTGATGGAAGGTTCTTTAGGGATTTTCTGCTGCTCCACAAAGTTAATCACATTAGGAGTCATAGACACAAGATCATCAGGTGAGACAAAGGAATCAGTAGTATCAATCGCATTAGAGGTATGAGAAGGCAATGGATCAGTAAAAATCTGAAGATTTTGGTTAGGAGGAGCTATAGATGTGTTGCCTTTATCATTCACACCAGAAACAGAGATAGTATTATTATCAATCAAATCTTGAATTTTACCCTTTAAAGCAAAACATTTTTCAGTATCATGCCCAAGATGACGATGAAATTGACAAAAAGATTTGTTATCAAAATAGGGTGAATTAATCTTTGCAGGATCTATTTGCCTTATAGGAGGACGAGTAAGCACATTTTGTTCCAATAACTTATTCATAATACTATGCAATGATTCATTCAAAGGAGTAAACTTTCTTTCTTTCCTGAAAAACTTAGAAATAGGAGGCAGACCTGATGCTGCATTCACATGGTTGTTGATGATGTTTTCATTGAATTTAATTGACTCTCTATTCGGTTTAAACTTCCCAAATGGTTGTTGACTACTATCACCCTTATCACTTGGAGCCATAGGATTTGCTTGTTCCATTTGACTCACAGTCAGTTGATAATTGTGAAGAGTTGCGCACAACTGTTGGAAAGAAGTAAACTCAGAAAATAGGAGTTTTTCTCTAATATCTTTTTGTAAATTAGAAATAAAGATTCTTTGAATATCATTGTCAGGTACTGGAAAGGAAATTTGAGCATACAAATGCTTATATCTACCAATGAAATCAGTCACTTTTTCTTTAACACCTTGTTTACAATGCATTAAATCAATCAAAGTAACTTTAGGACTTATATTGTTTTGAAATTGTTGAATGAAAGCATTTGCAAGTTGTTCGAAAGAAGAAATAGAATAAGAAGGCAACAAGCAATACCATTGTAGGGCTTTATCTCTTAATGTTCTAGTAAACAATTTTGCAAGCAACCTTTGGTCATAAGCAAAATCGGTACATATTGTTTGAAAGGTCTTAACATGTGTTAGAGGATCACCCTTACCATTATAAAGCTCCAAATGCGGAATTTCAACATGTTTAGGGGGGATAGCTCGAACAATGTCAAGAGAAAGTGGGCTCGCAACATCGAATGTGGGCACACTAAACTTAGATTGATTCATAGAGGCAATTTGTTGCTGGAAAGAAGAGACAGTTTGTGCAAGATTGTTAATGGTCGCTTCAGTCGAAGAGTTCATATTAGACGTGTTAGATTGTGATGGAGGTGTTATATTATTGAAAGAAGGTAGAGAGTAAGGTGGTGGGACACTATGATAGTTAGTCATAGGAGATGATTGGACAGGAGGAATGGAATGATTAAATGAATTGCCCCCTTGCGTCATGTTCATTTTTGGTGATATAATAGGAACACTTATTAAAGGAATGAATGAAGAAATCAGATTAAATGAAGGAAGCAGGTTGATTGAAGAAGAGGGATTGCCCCCATGACTGGTGATCATAGGCAGAATGTCTTGTGTTGAAGTAGTCATTATGTTTGATGTAAAAGTAGGTATACTAGCAATAGGAGTTGTCAAAGGAATAGAATGATTAACTTGAGTAGGAGGTTGTGTGTAACCTAAGGTTTCGGCACAACTCTTCATAGGCATCACATTCGAATCCACAATGTGTGCAATACCACGCAAAATATCAATTCCAATCTTATCACTTTGAAGCATACATTTTAGACCCTCAATTAAAGGAAGAGCTTGACTTTCGGGGTATTCTTGAGACATCCATTGTCGAAAATCATCAAATTGGTTATCCAACTTTGAAAGTTGTTCTATAGAAACCTCATGGAGAGCTTCTTCATCATTAAGAGGATTAGAGGAATTACCCATGTCCTCGTTAAAAAGGCCATTCAAATTAGGTTCCATCTCCTCGGTAATTACACCTTGGAAAGACTTAATTCTAAGGCTTTGTCTAACGAGAATAGTGTAAGTAGGACTTATTGTTGTAAAACTCATGCACTAAAGAGAGAGAGAAGATTTTGAATTTTAGAGGTAGCAAATTTCAATAAAATCAGCCAATCTCCTAGATTTAAGCTGTAAAATGCAATCAGGACAATCTCCCGAAATTTCGGAAAAAATGTTTGGGACCGTGGCGCTCGGAGTGCACATGGTCCTCGCAACTTTTTTTGAAATTTTCAGGGCTGAAAGTAATGATGATTTTAAAGCTAATCTGAAAAAATTGAGTGATTTTACGATCTGTAGATAGGCCAAATTAAAGTTGCAATCTCAAAATTGAACCCTACCAAGATTATTGAAAAATGTAAAATTTGAATTTTGAAAAAGAGAGGGAAACTGAAATTTTGAATTTTATGATTTTAGAGGGAATGCTAAAAGCAATGCAAGTTTTGAAATTTAAAAGTTGACTCGATTTCATGCAAAATTCAAATTTGAATGTGGAAATCAAAGCACAAATATGAATTGACAATTTGCAATAGAAGGGTAGATCTGAAACAAGCATTAACAATTAAACATTTCACAAGTTTAATTACTAAAAAGAAAATTTTAGGGTTTTTTTATGCAATCAACCTCTAAAATTTGCAAAAGATCAAACATGGAAATATAATTAGGAAAGCAAAATTTTCAGATCTAACCATGAATAATCAGAATGAGGATGTTCACGTCGGGTTCACCAAAATGTAAAGCGGAAAAATCAAACCCTAGTCGTTCTCCCCTCCTCAACTCCAAGGAGAGAGAAGGGAGAGTCACTAGGGTTGATGGTTTTCACTTAGGAGAGACTTTACATTCAAAAGAGGGGTTGAAACCCACAAGATCCAATCCCATGCAATGTAGGATTGGATTCTAAATGAGTTTCAAGGGTTAAGACATCAAGGATACCCTCTTTTGTAAAGAAATGTGGAAAGAATGATTGAACTAGGAATGCATGAAAAGTAGGAAAGATTCACTTATAAATAGAGATAGGAATATGATATGAAGCTGCAGACCTGGAATTAGCAGTAAAATGTCGAGACGGTGCTGTTCTGCAAATTTGAGCGAAAGTTGACGGGACGATGGCGCCCGACGTGCACACGGTCCTCCGAAAAATCCGCGAAACGAAGGTGGATCTGTTCGTCTCTACACAAGGATTCCAGATCTTCAATTACAGCCGCGTACCTGCAACCTACACACAGAAAAGAGAGGACGATTGGGGGGTTAGGGATGAGGGGTTTGCCTTTAGGTCAAACCCCAGTTTTGGAATTAACCAAGAAATGAGAATGCTGTAAATGTAAATGTTTGTAATGTAAACAAGTACTGATAGCTTGTTGTAAGAATGTTTGTATTCTTACATGCGAAGGTGTAATGTATGTAATATGTAATGTGTCGTATGTGATCTCCTCTTCAATGGTTGAATCCTTGTCTTGAATGCAACACTTAGCCTTGAATGGAGACCTAGAATGCTCAATTGCTTGAAGGAATGCTTGAATGCTTGAATGTTTGAATGCTTGAATATTGCTTTCGCGCCTTGCTCACATATGTCCTCCTCCTTTTCATCTACCAAAATGGGAGAGGAAATGTATTTTATATACTTGTCAATTAGGGCTGATAGACTGATTTTCCCGACCTTAGGCCAACCAGGAAATGTTATTTTCCAATTTGCAAACAAAAAGACCCGAAGTCCCATAGGAGGCTAGGCCCAAAAATAGGGCCAGGGACCAGGGCGCTGGGCGCCATGGTCCTGGGGGACCAGGGCACTGGGTGCCCTAGTCCTGAAGGACCAAGGCGCTGGGCGCCATGGTCCCACCTCCAGGGATAGCAGGGTGCAAGGAGGATCAGGCCAGGGTGCTGAGAAATGCAGTTTTTGGTGTCATGAACAAGTTTCGGGGTCTCCATTCAGGTTCTGTGTTGCATCGCCATCGTGAAGACCCAAATGCAGTCGAAATTGCAAGTGTCACAATTTTAGGACGCTACAATTAATAAGAGACTTGCAGGATGGAAAGGCTCAATGTTATCTCAGGCTGGGAAAATGCAGCTCCTCCAAGCTACTCTTCAAAATCTCCTTGTTTATGCCCTCAGTCTGTTTGGTATTCCGGCCAAAATTACTGAAGCTATGGAAAGAATTCAGAAGAGATTCTTATGGTTAGGAGTGGAAGAAAAGAAAAGAATACCTTTGATTACATGGGACAAGGTGTGTAGACCAAAGAACAAAGGAGGGTTGGGGATTAAAATTATTAAAACTTTTAACAAAGCTCTTCTTGCCAAGCAGTTATGGAGAGCCTATGACACTAAGAAAGACTGGAACCAAATTTGGTTTGACAAATACATTAAGAATTAGACTATCCAAGGAATCCTCAATTCTGAAGATATCTCGGCTGGATCCTTCATCTGGAATAGTGTTACCAAATCCATAAAAGTTGCAAAAGATGGAGCTGGATGGGTCCTTGGAAAAGGTGACAGAATAAGGTTTTGGGAAGACCCCTGGATGAATAATGAAGCCCTATTTTATCAAAACAACAATCAAATTATTGAAGAATGTAAAAGGAGGTTTGGGCTGATGGTTTGTGACTATTGGAAGGAGAATAAGTGGGTCAAACTTGAGGACATCCATCCTGGTTTTTCCTCTCTTCAGAAAGAGTTGCTATCTTTTTCCCCTAACAACAACTATGATGATGTTTTCCTCTGGAAAAGTGATCCTAAAGGTGAATTCACAATTTCTTCTACCTATAAAAACACTTTCTCTAAAATCAGCAATCCCATTTGGAGTAAAGTCTGGAACAGCATCTTGATCCCTAAAGTCAACATTTTCTTTTGGCTTGCTTCTCATAATAGTACCCTTACTATTGATAATTTAATTTGAAGGGGCTTCAAATTCCCTAATAGATGTGAGCTTTGTCAGAAGGAGGGTGAATCAATTGATCACCTATTTTTTCATTGTTCCTTCACTAGGGAAATTTGGTGTAAAATGTGGGAAAAATGGAAAATTAATTGGGTCATGAACAAAAGCATTAAGGATATAATATGGCAATGGAATTATCCTACCAAATGTCAAATCATTAAAAACCTATGGTCTTTGATCCTCCCCATGATATGCTGGGGCATTTGGAAAGAAAGGAATAATAGGATATTTAGGGAAGAAAAGTGTAACATTTAGGTTGTCTTTGAAAAAATATGCAGGGCTATAAAGGAGAACATCAACATCCCTCACAAGAATAATCAGCAATGGGCTATTATTGATATGAATGATATGGAAAAAGACATTCTTACTGAATGGAACCTAATTCATAAGGTCTATAAAGTGGACAACAAGAAGAAGAGAGATAACATTGTTTGGAGGTTCCCTGATTATGACTGGATAAAGGTTAATTTTGATGGGGCAGCCAAAGGGAACCCTGGAAAGGCTGGTGGAGGTGGAGTTATCAGAAATGCTCAAGGAAGGTGTATTGCTGCTTTTGCTTCCCCTTTTGGAACCCAAAACAACCATGTGGCTGAAGCTATGGCCATGCTTAAGAGCCTCCAGTTAGCCCAGGAATTCAAATTTATAAAAATATGGCTCAAAGGGGACTCCTTAAATATTATACAAGCCCTCAAAGGTATTAGTTCAGTCTCTTGGAATATTGCCAATATTATTAAAAATGCTAAAGCTATCCTTAATAACTATGTTAGCATTATTTTAACCCATACCTTTAGAGAGGGTAACAAGGTAGCAGATATCCTTGCTAATGAAGGGGTTAATTTGGAAAAGGGTGTCAAATATATAGGGGAAGATCACATCAAGTGGGAGATTAAGGAAAAATTATATTTTGATCGCCTTAATGGAGCAAGCTAATAGTATGATTGAATTCTGGGGAACGAGTACCAATGATAGATTTTGGGGGCGGATGAACTGCCAGGTGATGAGTGTTTCTCGGCATCATAACCAAGATCATATGTGTGCGAGAGGTAATTGTAATAATAGCCAAGTTCGTATGAACATGAGTGGCAATCTCAAAATTGTGAAAGACTCTCTACAAGGAGAAACCAGAAACTCAGAGTTTTACCCATGGGCCGAGAGTTGTAACAGAGGAGATTGTGACCTGGAAAGCAAAATGGGAGGCAACCTTAACAGGAATGAACCGTCAGGTTCTTAGAACTGGAAGAGTGAAAGAAAGGTGTGGAGAAGGCACCACCGACACGGTTTCATAGATTATATGGAGAAGCTCCATGGTAGTAGAAACTCTGTTTCTCATGGGTTTGCAAAAAGCTGGAGCAATAACAGGGCTACCCTATTTGGAGAAATCTAGCACATTGATGAAAGTTTGATCTTGGAGGTAATGGGACTCAAGATGGAGGGGACCAAATTCTATAGGGATAGAAAGTACACTGTTGAGGCCTTCAAAAATTTCCCTAAGATGGAGGACGAGAAGGGCAACCTGGTGAAGAAGGACAATATATCATACTTCACCCCCTAATAGGTAAAACCTTTCTCGCAAAAAATTCTTAGGGCTTTAATGGAATATCTAACTGTGGATGGTAGGTTTATGAAAATTTACAATTATCACTTTGCCATCCTAAACCACTTCCGCCATGGGGTGAAAATATCTTTGCCCTTCTATTTAGCCTCTTCTCTTAATGAGAGCTTGGCCAACCATATTAAAAAACCCAGTTCCTACCCTATAGCGCACCAGGGCCTCATTCTGCTGATTTATGAATATATGAAGGATAAGACTAGGGCTACCAAGGATGACCCTTTAATCCTCAATGCTCAAATTTATGAGAAATGCATAGAATCTGATTCGACTGGGGAGACTAGTACCCCTACCCATAAAAAAAGGAAGGTTGATATTGTGCAGGAAGAAAAGGATGTGCTTTGTGAGGAAGAAGAAGGAAAGAATAAGGAAGAAATTTCTGAAATGGAGATTAACAAGGAGGAGAATTATGGGGAAGGAGAGGAAGGGGGCAATTCTGAGAATTGTCAACCTAATCTTGAAGGCTCGGAAACTGAGAAAGAGGCTCTGAAACCTAAGGAAGCTGAAAACCCTAATGCAGAGGAGATGGAATAGAGCAAGGATTCTGTGGACACCATTCTGGATACCGCCCACAATTGCACCCTTCAATTCTTTAATTTTCAGAAGTGGGTGGTGGAGAACATTACCAGCATGCAAGGTAAACAAAGGGAGTTGGAAGTTAAGATCAACAAGCTGATCAACATGTCCGACTCTAGGAAGCAGCGCAAGGAGATGGAGAATAGTGAAGCGGAGGAAGAAATGGAAATGGAAGACTGGCTAGAGAAAGACTTGATAAAAGGTGACCTAAAACATCTGGAGGATGTCATCAAAATACTAAAGGAACATGTGGAGGAGGATAAGGACAATGTCAATGCTTGGATGGCTAGAAATGAGAAAGCCTTGAAAAGCCTTATGGACCATAGCCTCCAGGTTCTAAAATTCTCCTCCCAGAACTTGAACGCGCTGGTGAATCATCTAGAAAAGAAAAACCAGGAGAAGAACCTGGTTGTTATTGAAGATGCTTCTACTTCCAGCCTAAGCCACCAGACCCCTAGGCGCAGAACCAGGCAGACTGCGGTGGAGAAGGATATGAAGATGAAAGAAAGCCAGACTACTCAGGAAAATACCGACTTGAGGGAAGCAGCCAAAGCAATGATGCTTTTGGTGTAGGATGCAGAAGAAACAATGAAGAATTTCTAATTTATGTTTTTGCTGGGCTTGGGGCCAATTTCTTGCTGGCCTCTTGCTGTCCTTTCCTATGTTGCTGGTCTTTTTGCTGGTTTTTTTGTCGTTGTTGTTTTTTGTTTCTTTCCTAAATATCTTTCATATGTAACTAGGTTTCAGGTCCCTTAAAACCTGTTTTTAATTAATCAAAAACATCAAGACACATGAGTCGCTTCAAAAACCATACATCTGAATTCCTTTCTAAATTCCACTTGAATGGGAATTCAACAATTTGACAACTCAAGATTTCCATATTGTGAAAGGAAGGTGCATCATTTGTTGCAAATGAACCTACTACAACATTCACCATTCAACATTTTGCATTGCTTTTCTCTCTTCTTTGTGGAGGCACCAACTTTAGGGGATGGGGTGGGTCTATATTATCCTTCACATATGTCACTTGGGATGGAGTTTTGTCCTATGGATTTTCTAGTCTCTACTTCGAGAGGGTACACTCTCTTTATAATTTGGGGTTATTTCATATTTTACATGGATACCTAACCTTGTGACCCATTTCTTCTTACCTCAATTGCACTTAAGGGGGTGTGCCAATGTACCATTTTATTCACCAAGTGGATATGTTTTATCATAAGTATGATATTGCATTTGTTTGTTTAGTTTACTTAAGTAATTTCTTTTAACTTGAGATAATGACTTGCACATTCTCCTTCTTTCATAGGATTATGTTTTTTCCCTTATCCTCAAAAATTTGGAAACTTGGATAAACAATTCCTTGTCTTTTGGTTTTCTATCTCATCCTCATCTCCATCCTCATGGATTAAAAATCTTGGATATCGAGTGAAGATATTGTGAACTTTTTCATTTTCTCTCTTATGAAATCAACTATGTTATGCTATTTTGATTTTATTATCATTTATATTTAACAATTTTAAAAATGTTATCACTTACATTAATTTCTAGGTTAATATTTATTTTGTAGATTCTAATAGAATTGAATACCATACCCAAACAATATCTAGTATGAACTAGTTAGTTACAGGCTAGGTTCCAAGCATACTTGGTAAAACAATTTTTGAGCTTGTGTTTGTTTATGATTTAACAATTGATGCATCTAGCTTTGCTACGCATCTTCTTTGAATACAATGAGAGGGTGATTTTGTCTAAGCCAAGAGACCCTGCTATCTAATATCACCCAAGAAAGATACTGATATTTTACCTTGGAAATATAAGCCTTTTGTAAGTATAATTCAATGAATTATGATAATAACTTAAAATGAAGTGAATTAAAATTTGATTGAGTTCCCCATTGTATTTTAACAAATCACCTAGGAAGATCTTTGTTCCTAACAATTTCCAATTCTCTTTCCAAAAGGATGAAAAAGAAGAGAAAGGAAATAATTAATATTGGGACAGAATTTAGAAGACCTATGTTTTGTGTCTGAAAGCTACTAGCCTAGAGAGCATGGAAACAATCTGAAGTCATGGGAGAGAGTTTTAGTTCTATCTCCAGAAATTGTGTCCAATACTCTTGTATTGAATTTTTAAATCCTTCTAAGTTTAAATGTTCACGAGGAAACTATAAAATTTTAATAAAATACATAAATGAAAACCAATTTTGTTTTCGTCGGAATACTTTTGAAAATCACATCACCTCAGTAATTGAACTGTAACAATAAGATTGCATACAAAGTGTAGGTTTGCTATGAAACATGTTAAAAGGGTTAAACTATTTCAATTAATACAAACACTGGAACTATTAAAAAAAAATAGCTTGTTGGTAATCAAGATTTTGGACTATACCCACATTTTACACATTTTCATACAGTTACAAAGAACATAGAAAACATGTACATGGAACTACAGATTCCAACATATGTAAAAATACAACAATCTAAATAAGAATGGGATGCATGTGGAGAATGGTTAAGACATGCATAAATAAAAGGAAAACAAAAATCTCTCAATGTGTATCACAAATAAATCAAGGAAAAAAGCTTTTAGGCAGGGGACCGATATGATCATAAAAATTTCAAAACTTCCAAAGTATAGAGCATTTGAGATTTTACAGAGAATGCGCTAATTCAGCTTTATTCATGATGAGGCCTATTCACAACTTTTGCAGTCGCACCATGGTGTTGTTCATGTTGGCTCTGTTGGACCCTGGAATTAAGATTCAATATACATACATTATTCAATAAGATTAACTGTGCAACATAATGAAATATTGAAAAGTGTGTTATCTTATTGAGCTTCGCTTTGTTTCGAGAATAGTTTAATATTCTCTACTTAATAGGGCCAACCACGTGAAGGTGGAAGCTCATTTGGCCCCTCTCCCCCCCCCCCTAACATCACTCTAAATTCCCCATTAACATCTAACATTCATTCATTCTTTCATTCATTCTTTCATCCATTATTAAAATATAACATTCATTCATTATCACATAACATTAATTAACACATAAAATTCATTAACTTTCATTAACATGCAAAATTCATCAATAATCATCAACACATATCATTCATGAACATTCATTAGCACATAATTATATTCATTAACACATAAAAATCAGTCATTATCAAATAAGGTAGATTACAATCATTTCTTTCTTTGTGTTTTTTTTGAAGATATGTAAAGTCTAAGTGGATCATCGTCTTCTTCATCATTTCCCCCATCTTTGGATGTTCTGCCCTCTTCTCGTGCTCTTGATGTATGCCTAGTCCTATACAAAGGATGAGGATGCTGAACCAAAGGGGGGTCCTCTGCAATAACAAAGAATTGGGTTAAATTCAAAACATTTTTTTATTATTGTTACAAGTATTTCATTAATTTAAAGAACACAACCGTTACACTCTTTACCTGATGGGGCCACATCATCTTCCACATCATTTTGTCTAGCCTCAACCTCGACATGCTGAACACCCTCTAGATCCTCTGGAGTTGAAATACAAAACATTACATTAATCAATACACCAATTGCAATTAAATTTGTTTAAAGGAATAACAGTGGTCCTCTTTACTTGATTGGGGAACATCACATTCCTAATGTTGTCTACCCAGATCATGCTCCACTTGGTCACCACCGACTACATACTCTAAAATATTAACAATAAAGGTTACATTAATTACTACACTAATTTTCAATTTAAGATGTTTAATTGTATTAATAATTACATAAAAAAAATTGAATAGAAAATGAATACCTCCACTACTAGGATGCACATCCAGACCTTCATGTACAGGTTCTGTTCCACGATTATCATGCTGCATTCCAATGTCATGCGTAGTATTATCATTGCTTGCTTATTTAAAAAAAATATAGTCACTTTATGTTGAAACTTAACATCAAATAGATTATTGGTTAAGTATTCAATTTGAAATAATTTTCATTTAGCTTATTTACCATTGTGACAAATGCATCAAAATCTCATGTTTGCCCACTCAATTCTCGTAGCTATTCAGCCATGGCTATATAGCCTTGCTGGTAACCAATTCTCTTGTCATCTTCTCTGGGCGCTCTATTGAATTCAAAGCCCTGCATTTTTGCTTAGTATTGTGAATTTTGCTTGTATTGTTTGATAAAAAAAAAATTGTTTACAATTTATAAATATTTTGATGTGATACTTAATTTACTGATTCTTACAATTCGTGCAGCAAGTTTCTTATAACCACCAGAGCCGAGTTTGTGTTGCCCATGCTTTTCTTGTCTTGCCTTGGTTGCCTTTGACGTGTCACTCAATCTATGAAAAGTTTGAAATATGTTAGATTATATAAATATAATGAATAATTAGTACATATTCACATTCTTAATAGTATCACATACCTTCTTTTGGCATCTGGTGGTGTATTTCCTTTTTTCCTTTCAATTCTCTCCTTTGCATCCAAAATCAGGTCCTTCCACTCACTCTCTGGAATCATGGGGGGACGCTCATACTTTACGTTCTTCTCTAAATGTGTCCTGTATTGGTCCCTCACATACTTTAGATATGTGCCAACTTTTTCTAGGAGCTTAGTCTTGTCGAATGTGTCATTTCCAAACAACCCTACCATACGGTTTGTGAGTTCATCTTTTAACTTTTTTTCTTGGTCATTCCACCTTTAAAGCAAAAACAAACTTGTTAGATTTAGAAAGAAACTGAAGCTACCTTTGATATAGTTCAAGAAATGGATAAAAGGAAAACTATTCTAGCAATGATATGAAATCAAAATAGTGGATAAGGGTTAGTTCATGTATGATGTTCCACCTTTTACGTATGGTGGGCCCATATATCTGGAATGTAATGTCATTAAGATTTTTATAAAAAATATCATTTCCTGCAAAAAAAACATGGGATCATTAGTCCAAAATGAGTGATCAGTAAGTAAATTACAATTAGACTATATATAATAATAATTTTAAAGTACCTGGAACCTTCTGTATCTTCAAGGGTGTAAAGCGGAAAATCGTGATCGAACCCTAGTTGCTCTCCCCTCTTCCAACTCCAAGGAGAGAGAAGGGAGATTCACTAGGGTTGATGGTTTTCACTTAGGGGAGAGACTTTACATTCAAAAGAGGGGTTGAAACCCACAAGATCCAATCCCACGCAATGCAAGCTTGGATGCTAAATGGGTTTCAAGGGTTAAGAAAGAAAGGCTACCCTCTTTTGTAAAGAATGTTGATAGAAGAATTAAGCTAGGAATGCATAGAAAGTGACAAAGATTCGCTTATAAACTGAGATAGGGATATAGGATGAAGCTGCGGACCTGGAATTAGCAGTAAAATGTCGATACGGTGTTGTCCTGCAAATTTGAGCAAAAGTTGTCGGGACGATGGCGCCCGAGCGCCACGGTCCTCCGAAAAATCCGCGAAACGAAGGGGGATCTGTTCGTCTCTGCACAAGGATTCCAGATCTTCAATTTCAGCCGCGTACCTGCAACCTACACACAGAAAAGCGAAGACGATTGGGGGGTTAGGGATTAGGGGTTTGCCTTTAGGTCAAACCCCAGTTTTGGAATTAACCAAGAAATGAGCAATGCTGTAAATGTAAATGTCTGTAATGTAAAACAAGTACTAATACCTTGTTGTAAGGATGTTTGTATCCTTATGTGCAAAGGTATAGATGTTGTATGTTGTATGTTGTAGTAGTATGTAGTAAGTGATCTCCTCTTCAATGGTTGAATCCTTGTCTTGAATGCAACACTTAGCCTTGAATGGAGACTTAGAATGATCAATCGCTTGAAAGAATGCTTGAATGCTTGAGTGCTTGAGTATAATTTCCACGCTTTTTCCCTCATGTGTGTCTCTATCCAAATGAGAGAGGAAAATGTAGTTTATATACTTGTCAATTAGGGCTGATAGACTGATTTTCCCAACCTTAGGCCGACCAGGAAAGACAATTTTCCAATTTGCAAACATAAAGACCCGAAGTCCAAAAGAGACCGGGCCCAAAATAGGACCCAAGGACCAGGGCATTGGGCGCCCTGGTCCTGAAGGACCAGGGCGTTGGGCGCTCTGGTCCCACCTCCCGGGACAGCAGGGTGCAAAGGAGGTTCAGGCCAGGGTGCTTAAAAATGTAGTTTTTGGTGTCATAATCAGGTTTCGGGGTCTCCATTTAGGTTGCGTGTTGCGTCGCCATCGTGAAGACCGAAATGCAGTCGAAATTCCAAGTGTCGCAATTTTAGGACGCTACATTTAGCCCCCACTTTAGCGGGAGTATGTATGCTCATACTTCCGGTAAAGTACAAGGAAACAATATTGAAAGACTTTCACCACGTCAAGGAGGCAAGACACACCAAGCCCCCAGTGGACTAAGGATCTTACGACTTCGATTGACAAAGTAAAAGGGAAGATCACGAGGGAGAACCATGACTGTCAATAGTAAGGTTCCCTCACTATGAGTCATGCAAGAAAGATATCAAAAATTTTCAAGGCAAGGTTAAATTTGCCAAGAAATTTTCAAGTATCTTGAAAAGATATGAATAGGATGTATGCCCCCCTACGTTAAAGCGATCGCACACGCCTCACCGGGGGTGATTGCTTTAAGGTAGTGATACATATAAGAAATGAGAAAGGAGAGGAGGACGTTATCACAAGGATTTAGCCCCCAAGTGTAAGGTAAGCCCAAGGATAATAGACACAAAACACAAAGCACAAGGTGACTTCACTTTCCTTGGGGTTAGTATGCTGTATGATAATTCATGTATATCATATGTATGTATGCATAATTGTTCTTCATTCCCCAATCAAGGAAGGTCACCTAGAAGAAGGGAACACATGTGTCTTTTGAGTCAACATGAGAGAGACCAAAAGAGATCTCAATGCTTTGCATCGTCCTCAAGTAGACAACACTAAGGACAACAAATAGAAGAATGAGAATAACATATAGAAGAAGTAACACAAGAGAGAAGGAGAGAATCTGCTATGCTAATGTAACTAGTCTAGCACGTCATCTACCCCCCGATCTTGCTGATTAATGTTTCGAGAAGGTAGGGAGCACGCTAGAGGAGGAACATCCAACACAGCAGATGGAGCTATCACAAAATCCAAACAAGGGCTATGTTCATGTTCCAAGCCACGCTGTTCTTGTCTAGGAGCTAGGATAAGTGCTTTAGAAAATTCATTAGATAAGTGGTTATCAATATCAACAAGTTCATATTCACTATCAGAAGCAAGAGAAGTAACATTTTCATCATGAATAACATTTTCATCTATAGCATCATCAAGATTTATAAAAATAGGGTCTTTAATTCGCACAGGATCAAGACCATCATGCATCTTATGTTTAGGAGATTTTGGAGAAAATGGAATAATGCTTGTTGAAGGTGTTTTTGGAGATTGCAAAGTTTGAGAAGTAGCTGCTTGAGCTCTAAGACGACGCTTTCGTCGGCGTTCATGCGTAGAACGATTTCGTCTAGTCTTAGTAGGATGTGAAGAAGATTGAGGAGGAGGAATGTTCTCATCCTTATCACTTGGGTGTTTAGGTTGTGGTCTCTTAGGCTGGATAATAGGAGAAGAAGAAGGTCTCTTCTCTCTATAAAAAGAAGGAGGAGGGACTGCTCCATACAAAGGAGGAATATTTGGTTTAGGAAGAAGACCAAGTCCATCATGACGAGGAGGTATAGGTCTGCTTTTAGGAAGTTTATCAGACATAGACATAGTCACATCCATAGGGATGGGTTGGGAATCTTCTTGAGGAAAGACATTAGTTTTATCTTTCAAAGGAAGAACTTCCTTCTCAAGAATGATAGGAATATCAAGTTTAGGTGTTCTAGGTTCACTTAGAGATAGGATCATATCTGTTTTCCACTTTTGATAAGATTTGAAAAGATGATCACTTCGCGGAGGAAGAGATTGGAATTGTTTAGGCCAAAAATAATCAATAGGAATGCTAGAAGTTCTTTCAGCTGGTTTAAAGAGACTATGATTGACAGTAACAACTTCATCATTATGGGGAAATTTCAAACACTTGTGAATAGGAGAAGCGATAGCTTTCATGGAAGATAGCCAAGGATAGCCAAGCTTCACACGAAATTGTTCAGAAGAAGGAATAATAGCAAAGTTCACATCAAGGGATTTGTTATGGACCTCAATAGGTAATGTAATAGAACCAATTGCAGCAGAAGAAAATGCATCAAATAGTTTCACAATCACATCTGTTTTGTCATAAATCACTTGATTCAATTGCAAAGTAAAAAGAAATTCCGCAGTAATAACATTAACCATGCACGAAGGATCAATAAGCACTCCACGGCAAGGTGTATTCTTGACTTTTGCAACTATGTATAAAGGACCATCAGGTGCCCTAATGGTTTCACTGGAATCAAATGTGATGGAAGGTTCTTTAGGGTTTTCTTGCTGCTCTACAAAGTTAATCACATTCAGAGTCATAGACACAAGACCATCAGATGAGAGAGAGGAATCATTAGCCTCAATTGCATTAGAGGTATGAGAAGGTAATGGATCAGTGAAAATCTGAAGATTTTGATTAGGAGGAGCTACAGATGTATTGCCTTTATCATTCACTCTGGAAACAGAAATAGTATTATTATCAATCAAATCTTGAATTTTACCCTTTAAAGAAAAACATTTTTCAGTATCATGCCCAGGCTGACGATGAAATTGACAAAAAGCTTTGTTATCAAAATAAGGTGAAGTAATCTTTGCAGGATCAATTTGTCTTATAGGAGGAAGAGTAAGCACATTTTGTTCCAATAACTTATTCATAATACTATGCAATGATTCATTCAAAGGAGTATACTTTCTTTCTTTCTTGAAAAATTTAGAAATAGGAGGCACACCTGATGCTGCATTCACATTGTTGTTGATGATGTTTTCATTGAATTTGGTGGAATCTCTGTTTGGTTTAAACTTTCCAAATGGTTGTTGACTGCTATCACCCTTATCACTCGGAGCCATAGGATGTGATTGTTCCATTTGACTCACAGTCAGTTGATAATTGTGACGAGTTGCACACAACTGTTGGAAAGAAGTAAACTCAGAAAACAGAAGTTTGTCTTGAATATCTTTTTGTAAATTAGAAATAAAGATTCTTTGAATATCATTGTTAGGCACAGGAAAAGAAATTTGAGCATACAAATGCTTATATCTACCAATGAAATCAGTCACTTTTTCTTTAACACCTTGTTTACAATGCATTAAATCAATCAAAGTAACTTTAGGACTTATATTGTTTTGAAATTGTTGAATGAAAGCATTTGCAAGTTGTTCGAAAGAAGTAATAGAATAAGAAGGCAACGAGCAATACCATTGTAGGGCTTTGTCTCTTAATGTTCTAGTGAACAGTTTTGCAAGCATCCTTTGGTCATAAGCAAAATCAGTACATATTGTTTGAAAAGTCTTAACATGTGTTAGAGGATCACCTTTACCATTATAAAGCTCCAAATGCAGGATTTCAACATGTTTAGGAGGGATAGCTCGAACAATGTCAAGAGAAAGTGGGCTCGCAACATCAAATGTGGGCACACTAAACTTAGATTGATTCATAGAGGCAATTTGTTGCTGTAAAGAAGAGACAGTTTGTGCAAGATTGTTAATGGTCGCTTCAGTCGAAGAGTTCATATTAGATGTGTGAGATTGAGATGGAGGTGTTATGTTATTGAAAGAAGGTAAAGAGTAAGGTGGTGGGACTCTATGATAATTAGTCATAGGAGATGATTGGACAGGAGGAACACTACAAGGAGGAATGGAATGGTTAAACGAATTGCCCCCTTGCATCATGTTCATTTGTGGAGATGTAATAGGAACACTCATTGAAGGGATGAATGAAGAAATCGGGTTGAATGAAGGAAGAGGGTTAATTGAAGAGGAAGGATTTCCCCCATGACTGGTGATCACAGGAGGAATGTCTTGTGTAGAAGTAGCCATTATGTTTGATGTAAAGGTAGGTATGCTAGCAATAGAAGTCATCAAAGGAATAGAATGATTGACTTGAGTAGGAGGTTGTGTATAACCCAAATTTTCAGCACAACTCTTCATAGGCATCACATTCGAATCCACAATGTGTGCAATACCACGCAAAATATCAATTCCATTCTTATCACTTTGAAGCATACGTTTTAGACCCTCAATTAAAGGAAGAGCTTGACTATCGGGGTATTCATGAGACATCCATTGGTGAAAATCATCAAATTGGTTATCCAATTTCGAAAGTTGTTCTTCAAAAACCTCATGGAGAGCTTCTTCATCATTAGGAGGATTAGAGGAATTACCCATGTCCTTGTTAAAAAGGCTATTCAAATTAGGTTCCATCTCCTCAGTAGTTAAACCTCGGAAAGACTTAATTCTACGGCTTCGTCTAACGGGAATAGTGTAAGTAGGACTTATTGTTGTAAAACTCATGCACTAGAGAAAGAGAGAAAGTTTTGAATTTAGAGGTAGCAATTTTCAGTAAAACCAGCCAATCTTCCAGATTCAAGCTGTTAAATACAATCAGGACAATCTCCCGAAATTTCGGAAAAAATGTCATGGACCGTGGCGCTTCGGAGTGCACACGGTCCCAGCAACTTTTTTTGAAATTCGCAGGGATGAAAGTTATGATGATTTTAGAGCTAATCTGAAAAAATTGAGTGATTTTACGATCTGTAGATAGGCCAAATTAAAGTTGCAATCTCAAAATTGAACCCTACCAAGATTGCCGAAAAATGCAAAATTTGAATTTTGAAAAAGAGAGGGAAACTGAAATTTTGAATTTTATGATTTTAGAGGGAATACCAAAAGCAATGTAAGTTTTGAAATTTAAAAGTTGACTCAATTTCACGCAAAATTCAATTTTGAAAGCGGAAATCAAAGTTGTTGTAATTAAGCACTTAATTTCAACAGTCACAAATTGCAAGAATTTGAATAAAGCACTGAAATTTCGAATGAATGCAAACACACTTTTCAGATTTAGGGCAGTAAGAACACAATTTTGACACAAAATTTCAATTTCGATGATTTTTGAATGATTAGAAGCCTTAATCCAAGCAATCACAAGACCAACTTTGACTGTAATTTTGAAAGTGTTAGATTTGATAAAGGCAGCCAAAATTATGGATTTTAGCAGGAAAATACAGTAAGATCTCGCTCCCGAAATTTCAGAAAAAATGTCAGGGACGATGGCGCTCGGAGTGCACACGGTCCTCGCAACTTTTTTCCAAATTTTCAAGGATGAAAGATATTGTGATTTTATGCCGGAATCCAAAGTTACAGATGATTTGGAGATGTTTTGATCAGTGAAATTGTCGGACAAAGGTTGAATCAAGAGGGTTTCAAAAATTAGAATTTTGACACTTAACCACTTAATTTTCAAAATTAAAGCACAAATATGAATTGATAATTTGTAATAGAAGGGCAGATCTGAAACAAGCATTAATAATTAAACATTTCACAAGCTTAATTACTAAAAAGAAAATTTAGGGTTTTTATGCAATTAACCTCTAAAATTTTGCAAAAGATCAAACATGGAAATGTAATCAAGGAATCCAATTTTCAGATCTAACTATGAATAATCAGAAAGGATGTTCACGTCGGGTTCACCAAAATGTAAAGCGGAAAATCGCGATCGAACCCTAGTTGCTCTCCCCTCTTCCAACTCCAAGGAGAGAGAAGGGAGATTCACTAGGGTTGATGGTTTTCACTTAGGGGAGAGACTTTACATTCAAAAGAGGGGTTGAAACCCACAAGATCCAATCCCACGCAATGCAAGATTGGATGCTAAATGAGTTTCAAGGGTTAAGAAAGCAAGGCTACCCTCTTTTGTAAAGAATGTTAATAGAAGAATTAAGCTAGGAATGCATAGAAAGTGACAAAGATTCGCTTATAAACTGAGATAGGGATATAGGATGAAGCTGCGGACCTGGAATTAGCAGTAAAATGTTGATACGGCACTGTCCTGCAAATTTGAGCAAAAGTTGTCAGGACGATGGCGCCCGAGCGCCACGGTCCTCCGAAAAATCCGCGAAACGAAGGGGGATCTGTTCCTCTCTGCACAAGGATTCCAGATCTTCAATTTCAGCCGCGTACCTACAACCTACACACAGAAAAGTGAAGACGATTGGGGGGTCAGGGAATAGGGGTTTGCCTTTAGGTCAAACCCCGGTTTTGGAATTAACCAAGAAATGAGCAATGCTGTAAATGTAAATGTCTGTAATGTAAAACAAGTACTAATACCTTGTTGTAAGGATGTTTGTATCCTTATGTGTGAAGGTATAGATGTTGTATGTTGTATGTTGTAGTAGTATGTAGTAAGTGATCTCCTCTTCAATGGTTGAATCCTTGTCTTGAATGCAACACTTAGCCTTGAATGGAGACTTAGAATGATCAATCGCTTGAAAGAATGCTTGAATGCTTGAGTGCTTGAGTATAATTTCCACGCTTTTTCCCTCATGTGTGTCTCTATCCAAATGAGAGAGGAAAATGTAGTTTATATACTTGTCAATTAGGGCTGATAGACTGATTTTCCCGACCTTAGGCCGACCAGGAAAGACAATTTTCCAATTTGCAAACATAAAGACCCGAAGTCCAAAAGAGACCAGGCCCAAAATAGGACCGAGGGACCAGGGCGCTGGGCGCCATGGTCCTGGGGGACCAGGGCACTGGGTGCCCTGGTCCTGAAGGACCAGGGCGCTGGGCGCTCTGGTCCCACCTCCCGGGACAGCAATGTGCAAAGGAGGTTCAGGCCAGGGTGCTTGAAAATGCAGTTTTGGGTGTCATAATCAGGTTTCGGGGTCTCCATTCAGGTTGCGTGTTGCGTCGCCATCGTGAAGACCGAAATGCATTCGAAATTGCAAGTGTCACAATTTTAGGATGCTACAAAGGGAATCAATTCTTCGTTGCTCACCACCGATGTGGCCTGCAACGTTCCCATACTAGCAATACAAGAAGATCCAGGAAATGATGGTATGTTATCACTAGTAGTCGCCTTTGGTGCATCCTCATGTGCATCTCCTACCACAGTAAATGAATCCACTATGAAATGCCTCCAAGAAAGAACACTTCAAGGGTAATAAACACATAGCGAAAGAGAGAGAAAAAGAGGGATCTACCACCAGTGGGCGGGTCAACATGAGCCGGTGCAACAAACAATGTCTGGATGCTACGTGTTGCCGACATTGCAGTCAACAATATAGTTGGGGTCGACCTCGAACCCATGTCAGCACTTGAAGAGTAATACATTAAATATATAAAACATTAAAAAAGCAAGTTCACAAGTCCAAAGGAGTGGTTTTAATATATAGAACATGGTCATCACCTGAACTACCCGCAATACCCTGATCATTGCCACCAGGATGATGAGCCCTTATAATTTTTTGTAAAAACAACACATACATATTTTAGTTAATGACATAAAAGAGAAAAAAATATAAACCATTATTGAACTTTTGTTATGATTAAAGCTTTTATTACTGCTTACTTGCAAGTTTTCCACTGTCTGCAACAATAGTTGCACCCTCTCTGTTATCTCATCAGTCTGAGGGCTTATGGTTGTCAAATCAACAATCTCTTGGCTAATTTTTCTAATATTCATTTGTACCAATTGTATAGGGTTTGCGCTAAGTGCGATGTCATTAGCGCATAGCACTGTCGAGAACCCCACATCCCTATGGAGGTGCTGAGGTACTGCAGGTTCCTTTCCCTTATCCCGAACATTCGTTTGTGACAAGAATATAATTAACACTATCAAAATTACTTCAAAACACTCAAGAAAAGATCATAATGTAACAGTTTGCTTCTATCTAATTTGTACAGTTACAATGAGGTTTACCTGCTCCGTAAAAGTGTCGGGACCTACATCCCTATCTGTGCTATGTGGTGGATCCATGTGGCCCTGTGACAAAGAAAAAATATAAAAACGTTAGCGAGATGAAACCAATAGACTTAGCAAAAAAACTTAATAATACAATGGTTTATTGGATTCATTAATCAGAAGTTGGCTTAAATGGTATATATATAGTACGTACCACCCCCATGATAGTAACTTTGTTTGTATCTATACGATTCAAATTGTAATCGATTAGCAGCTCTTCCCCTGCACTTATTGATTTTATCGCACATACAAACACACAATTTCCCTCACGTGCCTCAAATATGCAATTGGGTTTCTTATTAGTTGGCCCAGGTCATGTACTATTTATAAAACCTGCAATATTCCTTGTTGCTTTTGGCCTTCCATCAATGTATATAGCCACTCATTTTCTTTGATCATTATCTTTTTGTTGTATATAATTGGCTGACAGTGCATACCTACGCATACTTTTTTTATATCAAACAATCTGCATCCAATCATTATAATTGTAACAAGGTCCAACAAACTCCATCAATTCAACAACTTTGTTGTAATAGACCTTTATTTTGTCCATGGAAAATAGGCCCAAACCATGTAACGACGAAGGTGCTATGCGATATATCCTCTCATTAACACAAAAATTAGTGTTTATTGGAGGAAGTTCCTTGGGTACACATTGTTTCGGTAGATGTTTGTACCTCAAGGGCACCTCAATGTCGCCTTTGGTCTCATCATCATAAGAACATGACCCCCCTTGAGCAAGAAAAAATTCCATGCATTTATTGAATTTTCTTCTAATCTTTTGACCTCTAGTTGATCTCCCTATTTGAGATCGACTACATGTCTCACTTTCCTCTTCTATTCCTGCATTTCCCTCACTCGGGGAAGACACATCTGACAAATACCTATTTGGTGATACCTGTGCACCATCAAATGAGAGAGTTAGTTGGCAATGAGAGATATTTTGCAAATGAGGGTAATATTGATGAAGAAGTCGGCCATAAAGTTGATGTTGAGAATAAAATTTGAGTAAGTCCAACTGGGGCCTCAAGTGTTGATAACTATACTAGATTTGCTACTAATGTTGAGGTTTGAAAAACTAAGGAAGTTTGTTTTTCTTGTAATTTTTTAAAAATATATTATTTCTATAAGGTGTATTGACTTATACCTGTCGATCCATGAGAATGTGCAGGATCCTCATCAAAGGGGTTTAGGTTCCTGCACGAACAATTGAGCATCATAAGCATTACATTTGTAATTTGATAAACAATAAATACTGTAGTATCATAAGCATCATAAGCATCGCATATGTATCATCATATATGTAATTGAGCATCATAAGAATCACATATGTATCATCATAAACATGTAATCCATCACATACGTATCATAAATCACCATCCATCACATAGCTAATAAGTAGTCCACATTCCATAAATAAACACAAAGCTCAAAAAATGTCACATGTATCATCATAAGCATGTAATCCATCACATATGTATTTTAAATCACCATCTATCACATAGCTAGAGGTGCATCATGAA
>NC_081414.1:907605508-907618008 GCF_030272615.1 Cryptomeria japonica
TAGTCCCTTTGGAAGGTGGTCATCCATGCCTTGACAACCTTCAATATCATCAATTACATCATCAGTAAACAAAACATGATAGAAAAATTCAAATTCCAAACATAAACCATTAGATGGAATGACATTAGCTTGATGATTAATTCTATTATATTCCAACTTCCATAAGTGAGGAGTCATTCTTCATGGCTTTGGTGTAGTCTCTTCTTTCCCATTGAAAAGATGTTTTTCAGTATTCCAGTACTTATGATTTTTGTGAAGGAAGTGCCTATACTCATCAAACACCTGCTTTCCTAAAATTTTTGAATGACGAGATTTCATCTTTGGACCACAAACTGGACATGCAAATTTTCCCTTTGTTTGAAGACCTACAAGATAATGTATAATTCTATTAAATCTATTAATTTTTATAATTATAATTATTATGTGCAACTTGAACACTATAACGTACCACAAAAATGTGTTAGCCCTGGGGCATCATGTATTGTCCATACAAGCATTGCATGGAATTGAAATTGTCTTTGTCCTATTGGTCTAGAGATGTCATACATGGTCACACC
Source organism: Cryptomeria japonica (assembly GCF_030272615.1). NCBI lineage: Eukaryota > Viridiplantae > Streptophyta > Pinopsida > Cupressales > Cupressaceae > Cryptomeria > Cryptomeria japonica. The sequence goes on from NC_081414.1 coordinate 907,606,066, forward strand.
ATTCCATAACTCCAGCAACTCATCGATAAGAGGCTCAATATATACATTCATATCTTTAACTTGGTACTTTCCTAGTGGAATGAACAAAAACATTACATAATTATTATGACCATTTTACTGCAATATTTATTATTAAATGTAGATGACTATTAAATGATAAAATACCTGGAACAATCATTGCCAACATTATGTGCTCCCTCTTTATTGACATCCATGGAGGAATGTTATTGTTGATAACAAAAATAGGCCACACCGAGTAAACAGATCTCAACTCTCCAAATGGATTGACACCATCCGCTGCCAATGAAAGCCTGAGATTACGAGGTTCTTCTTTAAAGTGTGGCCAGTTTTCCTCTATGTCCATAAATGCTAAACCATCCGTGGGCATTCGAATAATGTCATCTCGACTTCTATTGCATGCATGGTAATCCATAAATTGTGCCAAGGTAGTGCACCTGAGTAATCGTTGCATATGTGGAATAATGGGAATATAACGAAGAACCTTGCGAGGCACCTTTTTTGTTATTTGATCTGTTCGATATCTACTGATATGACATTCAGGGCATTTTGTTCCAAATTCATGTTGTTTATGATATATAATATGATCATTGGGACAAGCATATATTGTTTGATACTCCATTCCAATATCTTTCATAATGGCAGATAATTCTCGATATGAGCGAGGTAGAATATTTGATGGTTGTAAGAAAAACTCACCTATCAATCTACAAAAAAAAAAAAAGTTTGAGGTGTTAATATAAAGAATATTAATGGTACATGGTTCACCATTTATTAACTGTAATGACATGTATGACACACCTTAACATACGTGAGATTGTTATGTTGGATAAACCATTCATAACCTTCAAGTTCACCAACAACAATACAACAGAGAGAAGAGTTGTTTGGGAGCCTTTGTAAAGGGGCTCATATGCCTTCTCAAGAAGAGGTAAATCATGAACATCAAGGTCATCCTGATCATCCTGATCAGTTGTGCCAGTACTAAATGTGTCATGGATCAATGTATTTGTACCATCATCTTCAATTGTGTTTTCTGGTGCATGATCGTCATCTTCCATGGGATCATTATCTTCAGCTTCGATATTCACACCTCCATGTTCCTCCACTTCGAAAACCATATTCTTCGGGTTGTGTTGGTCCATATCATGTGCCCTGGGGTGCTCGACCTATATAAAAATGATCAACATAAATAAACCATGATCATGATCTCATTATCAAGTGATTTCTTATGTATATAAATTGTTAAAACGATATAATGAACAACTTACTAGTGGATGATAATCATGTCCCCCTTCAATGTGACCATGTTGCCTACAATGTTTCTTAGTTGTTTTGATTAGAAGTCTTCTAGTCTTTAAGCCCTTACAAATTTTGCAGGGACAATAACATTTCCCATCACCTTTTCTTTTCAAGTTAGACCATAATCTAGCAATTGTCTCCTTATTTTGTTCTTCACTGATATTATCTGACATGGTCTTTCTTCACAGGCAAAAAAATCAAGCTATGGAAACTTAAGTGCAAAAGCTTCACAAAAATTGCAAATCAAACCAAAACCATTTAACTCTTCTTTTTCATCTTAAAACATTGAACTTAATAGAGAACGTATTTAATGTAGCTGATTGTGTGAATTTCTGAGCATTGTGTCTATAAATTCTTACTAAAAGTTTGCCTGTTACAGACTTTCTGAGAGACATTTTTGAGTATTCTAAGCCTTGGTTCTTGTATTTTCACTGGTGATAAGTTGGAAACTTTATGGCAGACCTGTAGCCAATCGATCTAATTTTGACAAGTTATACACCAAGCAAACAGGCATCTAGAACTAGCATTGTTTGTAGGTCACCCCTACCCTATGCCATGGGTATATGACTACCCAGAACTCCAGTTTAAGCATCAATCCTGGAAATGATCAGTATATGACTACCCAGAACTCCAGTTTAAGCATTAAGTTACATCATTATTGACCTTACTTTGGGATGCTATGTATGAGATTGGAACCTTTTGTAAGGTGTGATCAATGTGCTATCATAAATGCAAAGCCAAAACCATTTTGATGAGATCATGATCCCACTAATACTATTTTGCCTTGTTAATTTTGCACCCACAAAAATGATAGAACCAGATATAATATGCCATCAATGCCCATATACCGACAATGCTCAAGATGAACCACTTAGAGGTAGAGTTTAACCACTTTCCATATAGGTAGATTATCTCTAACCTCATTTTCCCTATAGGTAACTAATTAGGTTCATTTTAGAGTCTTATTTCCAAATATGTACCTCTATGTTAGCTTTTTGCTTTATTATTTGCCTGTTTATGCTTAATCTTGTCAATTTTGCATAATTTTACTTAGTTCTTGCATCTTCAATGAAATTATATCTAATCATATCCAATCACATCAAAATAGAACAATTAATCATATTGCTGGTCTCTCCTAGAGGAATTAAATTGAACCAAAATGACTATTCCCCAATAAAATGTTTTGAAATGGTGAATTTATAAGTTTGTAGTTTACTTTCCTAGACTAGGACCCCATTTTGTCAACATTTCACTATGAAAGCATAAATATTTTTTCTTAAAGAGAACATCTTACAGATTATGCTTCAATGTATAACACATTTTCATAATCAATCATTTGACTTCACATGGATAAAATAATTCACATATTCTAAATCATGATCTGATGATGTAAACAACTCATATGCAACTATATGGCATGCAAAGCATTTATTTTAACATACACTTATTCATCCACATTGCAGGGATAACAATACAAGGCTCACATATTGGTCTAAGAGGATGCCATGGTCTCACAAAGTAACCAAGAACCATATGAAATGATGGTCTTGAATCTGTTGGTATTTTGGTATGGTTTTGTCATTGATGTCAACACCTGCTAAATACACCTACTTTGGAGATCCAGCAACATTCACCGGCAAATAGTAAACTGTGCAAATAGTTATCGGTATATGGTTAACCGACATGATATAATGTTCACCAGTACCTGCATTGACATGGAAGACACTTGGTAATGTCGAAGACATCATGTGGATACTTTACTTTGAAGTAATAATCATTGGTATATTCTCATTTGCATATTTGCTTTTACCGGCAAATAGGTCTAGGTTATCTAGGGTTACATCGGCAGGTTTATCTTTTCCAGATCAGCATGGCATGCTATGGGGATGATTTATTATTGTTGTAAATGCATTAAGCCGACATGTTCAATCGGTTATTGCATCGGATATTATATTGTTCGTAAAATGTTTTTATTGTAATATCTTGTAGAGCCGACCTACTAAAATTGGTCTTAGGGTATGGTATAAATGTAAGATCTTATTTGTAAGATCAAGTGTGGAATGTGAAAAAGATTTAAGGAAGGGTATATGTGAGATCAAGCAGGGATATACATGAATACATCATTTGAAGGTGAAGTTAGGTTTTTGTAGAAGCATATCAGCATTACACCGGTACTTAATCTAGCATATGAAGATGTTATTTTGTGCAGTACGTTCTCATTGGATTTAACCATCCAACTGTAGTCAATGTGACTCCCATTTGTGATTGAGCAGTGAGCTCTAGGCTATTGGCCTTTCTGCATGTGCAGACCCCTCTTTGTACACTTACTATCTGCAGTAGTATCATCTGATTGTGGGTAGGGTTTCCCATCGTGGTTTTTCCCCTTACAGGGTTTCCAGGTACAAATATTGGTGTCATGTGTTGTGGATGACTTTGTGCTTATGTTTCATGCATTAATTCTTATCGGTATAGCAATTTTCTGTTAACATTGTCTACCGGGATACTTAACCGATTTACCGGTATTAAGAATTAAGTTGGTCAATAAGTTTTTGGTTTGAATTTATTAGACAACTGATTCACCCCACCCCCCCCTCTTAGTTGTCTCCGGGACCTACAATTGGTATCAAGCTTTTCTTAATCTGCAAACCATATCATTGTCATATGTCAAGGAAAATCCATCAGGTTGTTCAATATAGACTTCCTCCTCAAGATCTCCATTCAAGAATGCACATTTAATATCCATTTGATAAACTTTGTAATCCTTGTGAGCTGCAAAGGCCAAGAATAATCTAACTGCCTCAATTCTAGCTACTGGTGCAAAGGTTTCATTGTAATCAACTCCTTCTTTCTAAGAATATCCCTTACACACTAGTCTTGCTTTATTTCTGACAACCTTACCATCTTCATTGAGTTTGTTTCTAAATACCCATTTGGTTCCAATTACATTTTTATTTTCAGGCCGGGGAACTAATGTCCAAGTATTATTTTTCTCAATTTCAAAAGCTGAAAGTTTTCCAATCAATGTATCCCTAGTTACTTTGGCTTAAGCAAATGTTGAAAGACATAAAGGTAAAATGCAAGGAACCTATTACTATATATTGTGATAACACTGCAACAATTGATATATCTAAGAATCCAGTATTACATTCTAAAACAAAACATGTTTCTATCAAACTGAATTTTCTAAGGGAAAAAGTTGAAGAAAAGGAGATAAAACTGGTTTATGTGAATACTAAAGAACAGCTTGCAGATATTTTCACAAAACCTTTGCCCAAGGAAACTTTTGAGTATCTCAGAGATCAGCTCAGAGCCTTACCTCCACCGGTAGAGACTTAGACAGTTGATGATTGTCATCAACCGACAGAATTAAATGGACAAATCTTTTACTCCGGTATTTGATGAGGAAGCTACCTCCCAGGGGGAGTAGTTGGCATATTGAATTGGCTGGTATTTTGTATGAACTTGACCTTTTGTGACTTTGGCATTTGATGTCAAAGCGGGAGAGATATATGGAAAAACATTAGGGAGAGATGTATGAAAAATGCATTATCTTTTTGAGGAGAGATTGGTATGAGAGATTGGTATAAACACATATTACTCCCAAGGGGAGAAATGGAGATTGTTGGTTTTTGTACTTGGCATTTCTATTTTGGCACTTTGATGGTTTTTCCATCTTGTGTTGCCATAAATGCCAAAGGGGGAGATTGTTGGTATTTTGGTATGGTTTTGTCATTGATGTCAACACCTACTAAATACACCTACTTTGGAGATCCAGCAACATTCACCGGCAAACAGTAAACTGTGCAAACAGTTACTGGTATATGGTTAACCGGCAGGATATAATGTTCATCGGTACCTGCATTGACATGGAAGACACTTGGTAATGTCGAAGACATCATGTCAACACTTTACTTTGAAGTAATAATCATTGGTATATTCTCATTTGCATATTTGCTTTTACCAGCAAATAGGTCCAGGTTATCTAGGGTTACACCGACAGGTTTATCTTTTCCAGATCAGCATGGCATGCTATGGAGATGATTTATTATTGTTGTAAATGCATTAAGCCGACATGTTCAATCGGTTATTGCATCGGATATTGTATTGTTCGTAAAATGTTTTTATTGTAATATCTTGTAGAGCTGACCTACTAAAATTGGTCTTAGGGTATGGTATAAATGTAAGATCTTATTTGTAAGATCAAGTGTGGAATGCGAAAAAGATTTAAGGAAGGGTATATGCGAGATCAAGCAAGGATATACACGAAGACATCATTTGAAGGTGAAGTTAGGTTTTTGTAGAAGCATATCAGCATTACACCAGTACTGAATCCAACATATGAAGATGCTATTTTGTGCAGTACATTCTAATTGGATTTAACCATCCAACTGTAGTCAGTGTGACTCCCATTTGTGATTGAGCAGTGAGCTCTAGGCTGTTGGCCTTTTTGCATGTGCAGACCCCTCTTTGTACACTTACTATCTGCAGTAGTATCATCTGATTGTGGGTAAGGTTTCCCACCGTGGTTTTTCCCCTTACAGGGTTTCCACATACAAATATTGGTGTCATGTGTTGTGGATGACTTTGTGCTTATGTTTCATGCATTAATTCTTACCGGTACAACAATTTTCTGTTAACATTGTCTACCGGCATACTTAACTGATTTACCAATATTAAGCATTAAGTTGGTTAATAAGTTTTTGGTTTGAATTTATTAGACAACTGATTCACCCCCCCCTCTCAGTTGTCTTCAGGACCTACAAAATCCACACACAACTAGGGAGGATCCATACGATTATGTATGACTTCCCCTTGTTTGTTTAATGGGATTAGCCTCCAAGACATAGCCATCAATAATCACTAAGAATGTACAAGTGGATTGCGGCTACCCATACAACAAACACTTACCCCTATCCTCAAATTTTCCCAATGTTTTATTCCTTATATACACTCATCCAAGGTTATCTACATCGATCTTGGTGAGGAATCACATCACAACAAAGAAGGCAACATTTAAAAATAGCAAGAGTTTCACTAAACTACCAAAGATCATAAATATTGAAAGAAAGAAAAAATAGTACCAATAATAAGTCAAATAAATGTGTTCAATTCCAATAGAAAATCAAACATAGCCACAATAACTACACAATAGAGAAAACTCACAATAGTGATTAAACTAATTCAGACAAGATAAAATAAAATTGTTGGCCCATGCAACAAAGATGAGAGATCATCAATAATTGAAGGAAACTTCACAATCCTTAAAAGTGCACATTACATAACTATACGACTAGAAATTGTGGCTAAATAGAGTGAAGATTCATCATGACTCCAATAATAGTCCCTCATGTGTGCATTTGTGGCATGAACACAAAAACTCTCACATGGCATGGCCATGTACCTAATGGAGAAGACATGCCTAGGCTACATGCCCAAAAAACATGACTATAATAATAGTCCCTCATGCATGCATTTGTGGCCTACACACTACAAATCCTAACATATCATGACAATACACCTCATAGAGAATACATACCTAGGGCCACATTGCACATAGCAACGTGCCTCACAAAGAAATCATGCATAGGGCACATGCCACATAGCAATGTGTCTTATAGAAAAATGTGCATGCATGTCACACACCAAAGCTATATGTATACATCATGAGGCACATTCATATGTTATCAAACACAACCTATTGTATCTAACATGAGTTCCTCTCTACATGTGTGCAAATCTTCCAACACTAATTGCCACTAAGAAGGAATAATATAAAATGCATCTTCAAATATTTGTGTGTGTGTGTGTGGAATTTTGTCTTTGAACCCAAATCGCTACCATCAGCAACATGTAACCATTACCTACACTATATCAAAACATAAGTATGGTGTGACATCATATCTATTTGCATAATGTCAAAACACATGCAAACATGAAAATCATCATAGCATGATAAAAATCAATCTCCACATGTTGGAACAAAGATATAAATAAGATAATAGGGTAAGAGGAAACCCATACCAAGAACCACATACCAACTATCGGCAATGCCATCAAGATAAATGTAGGATAGGATACCACTATGAGCCATCCAATGGTCCATTCTATGAGGAGAACTAGGGGATACTATCTTTGAAAGGTGTGGTCAATAGAGATAATCCCTACTAATGCCACAATATGTCACCATAGCTTCTTGAGTTTTCCATTCTTCTACTTAACACCACATTTATTGAGTTCCTCAACAACGAGATTGGTTCTCAATAGGATGCACAAACATGTAAACACACAAGCATGGTTTCATCATACTTGTACAACAATACAAATTCATTTTTCTAGTTAATTACTTAGTGTAAAAATAACTCCATTACATAACATAGGGCAATAATCACCATAAGTTTTCAAATAAATTGCCCAAACATCAATTGGAGTTACCCTTTCTAAGGTACAAACATAATTTATTTATAACTTCAAAATTAAAATAATCACAATACATCCAAATAAGTTCAATAGTGCATGGAAATAGACAACATGATCCATAGTTAAACCCATAAATTACCCTAATTGGATATGCTAATAAAATGGTGTCTCAAATAATAGAGATTATGTTGGACCTATAATAGAGATCTGGACTTTGTTTCATCATACACAAGCATGGTTTCATCATACTTGTATCCAAATACACCATCCATAGATAGGTACTCAGTACCACAATCTCATGGGTACCCTTTTAGCTGAATTTACCCTATATTTAGGTGAATCTACCCTTGTATCATTCCTTGATCTAGTATGTCATTCCACCAATCAATAATTTTTCCATATTCTTGGGAGAATACACTATCCCTTAGGTGAATATGCCATATCCTTAAATGAATCCTCCTTGTCATCATCCTAAGTCCTCTTTTTGTTAAGTCTTATCCCTTCATCTTTAGGAAAATCCACCTATCCTTATGTGAATCTACTTTCTCTTAGGTGAATCTATTTCACATAAATCATTTATCTTATCCATCTTTCTTACACAAATGGTGAATTTTTCCTATCCTTAGATGACTACACTCCCATTTAGGTGAATCTATCTAGTTTTAGTCTCCTTCCATTATTTTGTCCAAATTTGTATCCTCTAGTTTACATGAATCTACTTGTTCTTAGGAAAATAAACCCTATCATTCTAAGGAAAATTCACCTTGTCACCATCCTTAATCATCTACCTTTCAAGTGTATAGTCCATCCATCCTTGGGAGAATCTAACATATTATTGAGTTCAAATCCTCATGAAATACAGTCATGTTTATCTCAATGCAACCTTTGCCAGCATCCTTCCTGTGTGTGCCAAAATAGGAGCTTTGGAACAAGGTATGGACATCCATCAAAGCATAATGGAAGGGGGTTTTTTGTCAGAAATTAGTTGCAAATGCTCCAATAACAAAAATCACAAAATGGGCAGCATACACACGGCATGTGAACTGTATGACGGAATACCTCAAAGAGATGTCATTTCATGGAATTTTAAGATCGCAAGATATGCACAAAATGGATTAATTCACAAAAAAAAAACCAGTTGCCCATGATTGTGAAAAAAAATTAGTTGCCCTTCATTGAAAAACAAATAGTTCCTTTGATTGCAAAAAAAACCTTACCTTGCTTGTGCAGAGATCGCTCCGGTGGGGGGGGCAGGGAGGCAAGACGGTCGACGCTTGCTTCGATCGGTTTGCTTTCAAAATGAAAATGCGTTGTGTTTTTTTTTTTTTATAAAATGCTCGAGGTCATCGGAATTCCAATGAACACGGGCATTTTTTTTTTTTAAAAATCAAATTTTCACACAATGCTCCTTGTACATCGGAAACCTCCATCGGAATTTGACCCCAAATGTATTAGTGACATGAGATGTTGTTCAAAGGAAATCAGTTGTGTATACCTCAGAGCCCTATGAGAGAAAACTTGATAAAAGAGAAGCATAGTGGAGGATTAGCAGGACACTTTGTTGTTGATAAGACAATAGCCTTGGTTGGTCAGAAATACTTTTGGCCTCAGATTCATAAGTATATTAAGAAATTTGTTCGAAGCTATAGAATTTCTCAACTTGCAAAAGGTAGCAGTCAAAATGTTGGATTATATAAGCCTTTGAGAGTTCCTGAGAGGCCTTGGGAGGACATAAACATGGATTTCATACTTGGATTACCTAATACACAGAGAGGGAATGATTATATCTTTGTGGTGGTGGATAGATTCTCAAAGATGACACATTTCATACCCTATAAGAAGACAACATATGTCGTACATATAACTGACCTATTTTTCAAGGAAGTGGTGAGACTACATGGATTACCTAATAGCATAGTTTCTGATAGAGACACTAAATTTGTTGGATGTTTTAGGAGAACACTTTGAAAGAAGATGAAGACAGATTTGAAATTCAGCTCTACTTTTCACACACGGAATGATGGATAGACAGAAGTAGTAAATAGGAGTTTGGGAAATTTGTTGAGATGCTTAGTTGGAGAGATAACTAGAAGTTGGGACTTGGTTCCTGCACAAGAAGAGATTGCCTACAACAATTCGGTGAACATGAGTATTGGAAGAACACCCTTTGAGATTGTTATCAAAATACACCCTAGAGACCTATCAGAGTTGAGGGATATCAGTAATGAGGATAAGAGGAGTGCAGAAGCAAAAGTATTTGCAGAACATATGAAAACGGTCCATAATCAAGGCAAACAACATTTGGAGGACATGAACAACAAGTATAAAAATAATACAAATGAAAAGAGGAAACAAAGAGAATTAGAAGTTGGAGATGAAGTGATGGTGTATCTAAGAAAAGAAAGATTTCCAACTAGTACCTATAATTAGTTGAAGATGAGGAAGTTTTGACCTTATAAGATCTTGAGGAAATTTAGTTCTGGAAATGCATATGAAGTGAGCTACCTAATACCTTGGGTATCTCACCTATTTTCAACATTGTAGACCTACATCAGTATCATGAGGAAAACTTCAGTGAAGACAGTGCAACAGAATTGGAGAAGCAGATGCCCTAGAGAGTATTAGACCAGATTGAAGAGATTTTAGATAGAAGAATTGGGCGTAGAACCCGAGGCAAACAATACAAAGAGTATCTTGTGAAGTGGAAGGATAGACTAGTTGAAGACTCATCATGGATTTCTCAAGCTAAGGTAGACCGTCTTGGTTTTCCTCTAGCCCCTACAAAGTGAGGGACTCACTTTTTCATAAACCCTAGATGTCTAATGTAGGAGCATCACTGGTTCTTGGAAATCTTGCATCAATCTGAAAAAACATTTTTCATTTCAGTTTTCTTTCTGTTCAGTTCGTCTTTGTAGTTTCAGCATTTCTTTTTGCATTTTGTCACATTTATTAATCAGATCTTGTAGAGTTGGATTTTGCTGGTGAACATGTTCATCTTCCTTATCCTAGGTCCGCAGGTCATTTGGATCTTTTTCCAACAACTTATTGCTTCCAGAATGTGGGAAAATTTTTTGGCCTATGCACCGAAGCTGCATGGACCTATTTGCTAATGGAGAATCTTGTGGATCCTTTTCATGGCTTGCAGAGCCTAATTTTGTATCCTCCAATGTTCATTGGTTTGTGGCCGACCTTTCCCTAAGTCCACACATCATTCTATGTTGTTTTTAAAGGAATCCTTTTGGTGGAGGTCTACTTTAGTTGTTCTACACATTACACCTTCTTGTTCGGCAATTGTTTTCATCTTGGGTCGACGTGGATCATCCTAGAGCTATGAATATCAAATAAATCAATGTAATTAAGCTAGGAAGGTCCGAAATTGCCTCACATTCTTGCTTGAGTCGGACTTTGTATTTTGAATATGTTTGTAATCAGGCCTGTGTGTCGAATCTGATAGCCTGCATGTTGTTTGCCAATTTGTATTTGAATTCCATGATATAGTATAAGTCTGATTTTGCATTGCCTCCATCACATTGTGTTGCTTGTGTTGTGTTTACTCTTGTTGCACGGTCTGGATTGTTCTCCTTTGGGGACTCTCCTGCCATGACTGCTTCAATCTGTCTATTGTGCCAGCTCAATGGAATGTAATTATGTAAAATAATATTACAAGAATTATGTTGTAATTCATAAGATGCTATTTTGAGCTCCACATTGTTGATCCTAATATTTTAAAATTTGTTTGTTGACCAGAGTGGATGTTTGGAAGGTTAAGTGGGTGTCTAGGTAACTTGGGATATTTACACCAATGCTTTTTTGTTTGTGATAAAATATAGAGGTTTGAAAAGGTGTTTTGGATGTTTTTATCTTACCTTGGTCCGCATTTACTTCCCTTCCACCACGAACATTTTTGGGGTTGACCTCATTGGGAGATGCACGTTTCATGTCTAAATGCTTTATCCTAGCCAACTTGGAGTATGTGTGCCACATTTTTTGAGTTCTTGGAAGCATGGAGATGTGTTCTAAGTTTAATTAGGTCTTTTTTATCCTTTAGATTGGACCGTAATTTTTCTCTTATTTTTATAAATATTTTTTAGGGATAACCTTTTTGGTCGATGCACATTTCATGTTCGTATGCTTCATCTTCACCAAATTCAAGAGTTTGTTGATGGTTGTAGAGGATATAAATGGAAGATCAAACTAGTTGTAGGT